>NC_041393.1:249628082-249711079 GCF_002162155.2 Triticum dicoccoides
TCGTTTGTTTCTTCGCTTGTGCTCTAGTGTTGCAATCCTTTTACTTGTCCTCCCCTGTGCTCCTCATTTCTAGTTTTATGGTTCTATTCTCAAATGTGTGTACTTTTCATGATATTCATGAGTTTTAAGTTTGGTTAGGGTATTTTCTTTTAGAAAAGAAGGATATACCCCCGGCCTCTACATCTGGACGAATGCATGTAGCCATTTTATTAACTATTCACAAAGACCTTACAAAGGAATACATCAGTGAGCCTGAACCCACCATCTTCGCAACACATGTCGCTTCTCCTATCCACTTGATGAAGGGGTGCCGAATGTCCGAACTGAATACCAAACGGACATCACACCAAAGCCTAACATCTAAAGCCAGATGCCCTAGCCATGCTACAATGCCGGGACTGGGTCACACACCGGTCCGACGCACTCTCAGAGGCCGTTGCCGTCGTCTTCCACCGATCCATCTCCAGAGCAGGTACTAACGCACTGGCCTTGCCAGGCCTGCCGTCGACGCCACCACGGCGTCAGACAACGCCACCACCCTACACGTATCCATCCACATGCACTCGTCGCCGAAACTCCGCAACGCCATGCCACCGGGATCCGCCGTTGACCTTGCGGTAGATGTAACACCACTCCTTCTCTTGTCCCCTCTAGCCAACACTTTGCTCCAAAAATGATGCTCCCAGGAGGGAGAACGACACCGAAGGCGCCGCAACCGTCCGATCCGATAGATCCGGATCTGGAGTTTCCCCCGGAACATCCCGATCGAGTTGACGTGACTCACAAAGACGATGCCTCGAGAAGGAAACGACGTCAGAGACACCGTCATCATCCTCCAAGACCGTAGTCAGGCGCGGTTTTCACCGGAAGCCGCGTCGTCCCGATCTTGCGGCTGGCTTGAACCGCGCGAAGCTTTGCCATAAAGACGTATGCCGCCACCGGTACTCCGGTGGAGATCCTCCATCCCTTCACCGGAGCCCTCATCATGCCGCCGACCATCCATGTGAAGAATCGACGACGGGTCTGGGTGGCAGGGGCGGAGCTAGGCTAATGCAAGGGTATGCAATGCATACCCAATCTTTTTTGCAAAAGAAATTCAATATATAAGCTCCTATATGCATTTATATCACATATGACAATCTTTTTGTACGTACAGAGAAGAGAAACAAAGAAGAGAACGATTCCAGCGCCACTTGGGCCAAGATTGGGCTACTACGTTGCTAGTTAGTGCTACTGGGCCTTATCATTGAGGCAATGATGCGGCTGGCCGATTGACAAAGCCGAGGAGACAACACGACCTGGAACGTGTCGCCTCGATCGTTCGATTCAACCGCCGCTGCGCTGCGCTGCGCCTCCTCCGCCGCCTGTGACGCACATCGTTGCGCCGCATGCCCGTATCTGCCATTGGCATAGTCGCCGATCTGCCATCTTGGATCTTGCAGATCGATCTCCTCGCGCCTGTTCGCTGCTTCGCCTCCAATTGAGAAACGGCGGCCGCCGCGGCACCACCGGTGCACACATATCAGGCACCGATTCCTGTGATTGTTTTTTTTTTGAGTCAGCGAGTGTTCAATCTTGATTTCTCCTATTTGTTAGATAAGATGAGATGATTGTTTTCACTCCCTAATTTTGTTTCGATTGACCTATTGTAGCATCCAGTAAATTTTGGATGTGGTTTGCATTGGCTTGCTAGAAAACTTGTAAAGCAGTACAGAGAAAACAAGGTGAATCTCATGCATATAAATTTCTGAATTATGAATATTTGAATTTGTGAGACTGCCCACCATGCCCGTATGCCGCCATCACTATCTAACATGTTTCTTTTGTTATTATTATGAAATTTTCTATTTCTTACAATGTCGTGAAGCAAATTTTTTTACCACGCATACCCATATCGAAAATCCTGGCTCCGCCACTGCTGGGTGGGATCCAGATGCACGGCGCCGCCATGCCCACCATCGCCAGCACCACCAGCCATGGGGTCATCGGCTGCCGCCGCACGGCCAGGAAGCCGCCCTGCCGTGGCACGACGAAGCCCCCAACCTGAGGTGCCCCAGCCGCCTCGAGGGGTTACCGCCGCCTCCTCCTGCCTCAGCGCCTTGCACCGGGCGCCACCGCCACCGCGGCCAATGCCGGCGGCAGCGGGCAGGCTCTTTCGCTGTGGATTGTGGGGCTGGCAGCGCTGGGATCTGATCCCCTTGACGCCGCCCTGGGGTGGTGGCATGAGGGGGTGGGGAGTTTGGTTAGGGTATATCAAACATGAATGGTAAGGGATAGTCATAGAAGTTTTATGCTTTGTTTTTTGTATAGGGTCAACACTGAGCTCAGTTTGGTTGGTTTCACTTTTCTATGTTCCAACAAATTTTCAATGTAGTTTTCTAACCGGCGCCTAACGGTCTCAATCTATCATGACTTCCGTGTCGCTGTCCATAGCGGCCCGGGAGAAAACCCTATCCATCGCTAAACACCACCCCCGCTCCTACGACCCCCCTTGCAGCCGCCGGAGGGCGCCGACGGGCAAAGCGCACACGACGACATGTCCCTCCTCTGCATCTCGCTGGGTGCACAAGCAGCACGGGGGCGGCTCAGTGAGACAGCGTCGGGCTCACGTAGAGTACAAGGACGACATGGTGGGGCGGAGACGCGCCAAAGGCACCGCAAGCCCCACGGCTGCCCATCTCTACTTACCCGCGCCCCGTTTCTCCTCGATCTAGATCTGTTCTAAATCGGAACGCTGCTAGGCTGCTCCTCTAGTTTTCTTGGTGGTTCTTTGTTTCGGACAGCAAAGCTCTACTGAACCATTACTTCGGTATGTGTGGATACCGTAGATACTAGATCGGCGAACTAATTCAAAGGAGAAATTCTCGCGCTTGTAAGGTTTAATCCTAGCTGCCGGAATCTGCATCAACACGCTTCATCAACTCTCCTCCCCGTTACATTTTGTTAGTGAGCAATCTAATCTAGATATAATGTCACTTGCATCTTCATAGTGATCCTGAGATGATTCGTAGGTTCAGATTTTTTTTGTTCTACTACGTCTCTAACGAAGTACATGATCCCAAGAAGCGCAATTTCAATCTTCAATTAGCAGCATTCATGTCAATGCTACGCCAGGCTCAATAATCCGGATAGACTCAAAGAACTAAATGATTGGTAACAATTACATATTTGCTCAGCATCAATAGGAGTCAAGCAGCTAGTGCCAAAATATGTCTAGTTTAGTAGTACTTGGGAATCCAGCTAGTTCTTAGAAAAGCAAGGACACCCAACCCAGAGATATTTGAGCTTCACTTCCTCTTGCGCGTGAACACTGTTTCAGGACCTTGTTGGACGACTTCTTGCTTCTCCATTGTCGTCCTTAACTTCAAGCAAAACCAAGCTCGCAGAAAATTTCCTACACCAATGCACCCACCATTAGATAAATAGTACTCTCTTCGTCCCAAAATAAGTGACTCAACTTTATACTAATTTTGTACTAAAGTTAGTATAAAGTTGAGTCACTTATTTTGGGACGGAGAGAGTAGTATACTATTTCTCTCAATAAAAAATGCAAGATGAACAAAATTATAGACAGCTTCAAAACTAGCAATATGTTCCTGTTCTTTTTTTTTTTTTGAGGAAACCAAAGATGTTCCTGTTAAACTAGCAATGCTTTCATACGGGGATCCGCAATGTCAACTGTTTCTTGAACCTTAAACGTTACCACGGTAGAAACATATACATGCCTATGCATCATTGCAGAAAAGTATATCAAATATATATTACTCTGCATTTTCCCTGCATGTGGTACACGTATACTACAGAAAATTCAGGAAAAGCGAAGTTTGCAAAACACACGATTGTTAACTGTTTGCTGAATCTTAAATGTTACCACAGTACATCAGAACATATTGCAAGAAAAATGTTTATGTAGAATTAATGTAAGACATGCCCACTTCGGTAGTATTTCGTAGTGCATCACTGCAGAAAAGTAGTATATCAAATACGTACACATTAGGATTTTTTTTCCATGCATGTGGTACATGTATAAGTACTAGAGAAAATTCAGGAAAAGCATTGTTTCCATGACACAGTAAACTCGAATCTTACCTGTGCTGATTCGCAGCAAAGACATACCCAAACATAACTGCCATCATCATCATCGATATCGAGAAGTAATACAGCAACAGAAGACGACCGAAGAGGGCGAGAACAAAGCTGGGAGCGAACGATGCCATGAAAACAACCATAAGACGAAACATGGCATCCACAGATACAATGGCTACCCTGCTGACCAGAGGTATAGACCAAAGGTAAAGCAACACCGTGGTGATCATTGTTAAACACGTCAGAGCCAGCACAAAGTCGTTTTCCTTCATCCATGCCATGTTTTGAATGATCCATGTCACCGGAACAGCGAGGAACAAGGTGGGAATCATAACCATGAGACAACAATACACGTCCATAATTGTCTCGCCCTCTATGCTCCGACGGGAGTGCCATTCGGGGTGAGCGGGCCTGTCAACCTGCAGGCTCCCAACGCTCAGCCTGTACGTGGCGACGGAGTACCCGAAGCAGGCCGCCGCCCATGCCGTCGTGAGGTGGATCGCCGCCCTGCCGGCGACGGGGCCGCTGTGGCTGTGGACGGCGGAGGCGACCAGAGGCCCGTAGGAGATGGCCAGCACCTGAGCGACGGTGCTCCCTGTTAGAGTTTATGTAATCTCAACCTCCTTCCCTTCTAGTATCCTTTTCAAACTCTTGTACTCTATCTTGTAACCCAAGGCATTGTGCCGCACATGTCAATATATGCCTGCGGCTCCCCATCGATGGGAGTAGGAACGCCTCATCATCTTTCATGGTCATCAGAGCCCCTCTTCCATACATCTAGCCACAAACCAGAAAACAAAACCCTAGATC
This sequence comes from Triticum dicoccoides, assembly GCF_002162155.2. Classification (NCBI taxonomy): domain Eukaryota; kingdom Viridiplantae; phylum Streptophyta; class Magnoliopsida; order Poales; family Poaceae; genus Triticum; species Triticum dicoccoides. The sequence goes on from NC_041393.1 coordinate 249,632,979, forward strand.
ATATCCGCGATCGCCGTCATGACTTCCTCAGCCGGCGTCGCCCTGAACCTCGGTTCGCCTCCGTCAGAGAAACTTGCGAGAGGGAACTTCATCCTCTGGAAGACGCAGGTTCTCCCAGCCCTGCGAGGTGCGCAGGTCACCGGGCTGCTCGACAACTCCGAGCCGCTCCGCCCAAGATGGTGGAGGTCACAAAGGCGGACAAAACTACGGCCCAAGAGCCGAACCCTCTGTATGGACCTTGGATCGCCAAAGATCAACAGGTTCTGTCATATCTGCTCAACTCCATGTCTCCTGAGATTCTTGCACAGGTCGTCGGGAGGGACTCCACCTTCGAGCTTTGGACAACAATCAACAACCTCTTCGCCTCACAATCGCAGTCTCGGATTACCAATCTGAGGATTGCGATCACCAACACCAAGAAAGGCACCATGTCAAGTTCAGCATACATGGCGAAGATGAAGAGTCTCGGGGATGAACTAGCTGCTGCTGGTCGTCCCGTCTCTGATCCGGAGATGGTGGACTACATACTTGCAGGTCTGGATCGCGACTACGACTCCGTGGTGGCGGCAATCGGCGCTGTCAAGAACAGCATCACCGCCGATGATCTTTTTGCCCAGATCTCTGCCTTTGATCAAAGGATGGAGATGTTGGGCGACTCTTCCTCAGGCGGGTTTCATACATCCACCAATGCACTCTACATAGGTCGTGGCTCATCTCGCGGCAGACCCTATCGCGGGCGAGGAGGAAGGGGGCGCGGCCGCAGTGGTGACCGCGGTGACCGCGGTGACCGCCAGCCCTCTCCCTCTAATGGCAGCGGCGGCTTCAGAGGACGTCCTCGGCAGCAGCAACAGCAGCAACAGCAGCAGGTGCGTGAGCAGCATGACTTCCCAGAGTGTCAGATATGCCTCAAGCACCATCCAGGAGGTGCACGTGTATGCTGGTTTCGCTATGAAGAGAATGATCAAGAAGAAAAGGAGGCGCATGCAGTCTCCTATGGTGTGGACACAAATTGGTATGCTGACAGTGCAGCAACTAATCACATCACGGGTGAACTCGACAAGTTGACAATGCGGGAGAAGTACAATGGAGGTGATCAAATCCGCACGGCAAGCGGTTCTGGTATGAATATTACGCATATTGGTAGTTCAATCGTTAAAAACCCCATGAAAAACTTGCACTTAAAAGATGTCTTGCATGTTCCAGAAACTTCCAAAAATCTTGTTTCCGTCCATCGTTTCACTCTTGATAACAATGTTCTCATAGAATTCTATCCTTATTTTTCTTGGTCAAGGACTTGGCAACAAGGAGAATCATTCTTAGAGGCCGGTGCGTCGGAGGTCTCTACCCACTCATATCGTCATCATCTTCGTGGTCATATAAACAAGCAAATATTGTCACCAAGCCTTCGTCTTCAAGGTGGCACAGTCGTTTGGGTCACCCATCTTCAGTCATAGTTAAATATATTCTTAGCAAAAATAAACTCTCTTATGAGCCTAGTGTTGAGTCAGTTTGTGATCCGTGTCAACAAGCAAAAAGTCATCAATTGCCTTACCCTATTTCTGTTAGTGCATCTACCTCTCCATTACAACTCATATTTTCAGACGTATGGGGACCGGCCCCTACGTCAGTTGGAAGATTTTCCTACTATGTAAGCTTCATTGATGATTATAGTAAATTTACTTGGATTTACTTATTGAAAAAAAGATCTGATGTATTCCAAGTCTTTATCAATTTTCAAAATCTTGTTGAACGCAAACTAAACTCCAAAATTATTGCTATGCAAACTGACTGGGGTGGTGAGTATGAAAAATTGAATTCTTTCTTCCAAAAACTTGGAATCTCTCACCATGTTTCTTGTCCTCATGCTCATCAACAGAATGGCTCTGCTGAGAGGAAACATCGTCACATAGTGGATATGGGATTAGCACTACTAGCAAATGCATCCATGCCACTTAAGTTTTGGGATGAAGCCTTCTTAACGGCCACATACCTTGTCAACTTGCTTCCAAGCAAAGTTATCAAACTTGAAACACCCATTACACGTCTCCTTGGTGTTACACCCGACTACACGTCTCTTCGTGTTTTTGGATGTGCATGTTGGCCCAATCTCAGACCCTACAACACACGTAAACTCGCTTTCCGCTCTAAAAGATGTGTCTTTTTAGGCTATAGTCCTATGCATAAAGGGGTCAAATGTCTTGACGTTCCCACTGGTAGGGTCTACATATCTAGAGATGTCGTGTTTGATGAGTCTGTGTTTCCCTTCACATCACTTCATCCCAATGCCGGTCCGCTCCTCCGAAAAGAAATTCTTCTCCTTCCTACACATCTTCGGTCATTTGATCATGGGGGCGATGATTGTACTAACCAATGTGATGATATTCCTGCTAGCACTGCCTCTTCTCTTATGCATGTGCAGGTTCCTGCTGAAAACGGCGCTCAAAATGATCAAAACCTTGAAAATTTAGCTGAAAATGAGCCTATATTTCATGCTGAAGAAGGAGACGAACCTGGCACGGATGACGAGGACGATCCGGCGGCGCCTGATACGCCTGCACGCGCGCAGTCCTTGGATCGCGCGACAGAATCCCCCTTGGATTGCGCTCCCACCAGCAGCAGCTTCGGCGCACGGGCTGGCCACTCCCGCGTCAGCACGTCAGCAACCGGTGGGGACAGCAGCGGGTCCGGATTCCCCTCGCCCCGCGTGCGCATGCAGCCGCAGGTTGGCAGCGGATCCGCTATGCCGCGCCGCACAGTTACTCCCCGTGTGCCTGCGGAAGCTGCGACCGCACCGATGGCCACAGGATCTCCTGTGCATGCTGCGACGGATTCTTCTGCGTCAGCGCCAGATTCTCCTGGATCCGCTGTAACAAGTGCGCCTGCAGTCCGATCTGTGGCTTCTCCAAGAGTTATGACCAGATTGCAAAAAGGTATACGAAATCCTAAAGTAAGAACAGATGGGACTATACGATATGGTATGTTGTGTATTTTAGGAGAGCCAACAACTGTGAGCAGTGCACTTGATGATCCTAAGTGGAAGAAGGCAATGGATGAGGAATATTCTGCGCTTATGAGAAACAAGACCTGGCATCTTGTACCAAGTCAGAAAGGCACGAATATAATTGATTGCAAATGGGTATACAGGATTAAAAAGAAGGCAGATGGCTCCATTGACAAGTATAAGGCACGTTTGGTTGCAAAGGGCTTCAAGCAACGTTATGGCATTGATTATGAGGACACCTTTAGTCCTGTTGTGAAAGCTGCAACCATCAGACTTGTGCTAGCCATTGCTGTGTCCAGAGGATGGAGCCTAAGACAGCTAGATGTACAGAACGCGTTTTTGCATGGTGTTCTGGAAGAGGAAGTGTTCATGAGACAGCCACCTGGGTATGAAAGTAAGAAGTTTCCACATTTTGTTTGCAACCTTGATAAAGCACTCTATGGCTTCAAACAAGCACCCAGAGCATGGTACTCCAGATTGAGCTTACAATTAAAATCTCTTGGTTTCATTGCTTCAAAGGCTGATACATCTTTGTTTATTTATAACAAGGCAGGAGTAGTTATTTTCTTGCTTATATATGTTGATGACATCATAGTTGCAAGTTCTTCACAGAATGCCACTAATGCTCTTCTGCATGATCTGAGTTCAGAGTTTGCTTTGAAGGACCTAGGTGATTTGCACTTCTTCCTAGGTATTGAAGTCAAGAAAACTCAAGATGGCATTATGTTAAAGCAAGAGAAATATATCACTGGACTTCTGTCTCATATGGGTATGAAAAATTGTAAGCCAGTACCTACACCTTTATCTTCTTTAGAAAAACTCTCAGCATATGATGGAGAGCCACTTCAAGAGGAAGAAAGTACAAGGTATAGGAGTGCCGTGGGAGCATTGCAATATTTAACTCTCACACGTCCAGATATCTCATTTGCTGTCAACAAAGTTTGCCAATATCTGCATGCACCTACTTCTGCACACTGGTCAGCTGTCAAGAGAATTGTCAGATATGTGAAGCATACTATGAGAATAGTACTTCATTTCAAACGTTCTAATTCTACTCTTGTGAGTGCATTCTCTGATGCTGACTGGGCAGGTTGTAGTGATGACAGAAGATCAACTGGAGGCTTTGCAATATTCTTTGCGTCAAATCTCATTTCTTGGAGTGCTAGAAAACAAGCTACTGTATCACGTTCAAGCACAGAGGCTGAATATAAATCCTTGGCTAATGCAACTGCCGAGGTCATTTGGGTTGAGTCACTCCTTGAGGAATTGGGAATCAAGAATAATCGGATTTCTTGTTTATGGTGTGATAATTTGGGTGCAACATATTTGTCTGCAAATCCGGTGTTTCATGCAAGAACAAAGCATATAGAAATTGATTTTCACTTTGTTTGAGAAAGGGTTGCAGCAAAGAAACTTGAGATACGGTTTATTCCTTCCAAGGATCAAGTGGCGGATGGTTTCACCAAGGCACTACCAACACGATCATTTGATGATTTTAAGAGCAATCTTAATTTAGGATAGTTGAGATTAAGGGAGGGTGTTAGAGTTTATGTAATCTCAACCTCCTTCCCTTCTAGTATCCTTCTCAAACTCTTGTACTCTATCTTGTAACCCAAGGCATTGTGCCGCACACGTCAATATATGCCTGCGGCTCCCCATCGATGGGAGTAGGAACGCTTCATCATCTTACCCAGCGTCCGTGGGAGGCAGAGCGTGAGGACGGTGAAGCCATAGACGAGGCTCAGCGATGTCTTCCAGATTGCGTCGGCGTCAGCAAGGGGCTTCGTGGACCGCACCAGCACCAGCACCAGCAAACCCAGTGCCATGAAGAAGAGCTTCGTGTTGTGTATGCCCCATGTGTAGTTGAGCGGGTGATGCACGAAGTCGCTGTCCCCAGCCACACCGTGAGCACTCGTCTCCTGACTATCGGCGCGACCTCTTTGTCCTTCTTGATGACTGTCGACGCCGGCCTGAATCGTCCCAGTTGGAACAGCACACGCCTGAATCATCTTTTGGGATTGCCCGAGGATCGGTCACGTAAAAATCACGATCACACGCCATAGAAAGGCCCTCTTTTCCCTCTCTTTATTCCTCATTTTTCTTGGTGTTTAGACTCTCACCTAGGAGCAGCCAACTGTACGCTTTCCCTACCCTAGCCGCCGCCAACACCCAGGCGACTAGGGAGGCGATCTCCTTCCACCGATCTCCACCGGCCGGTGCGTTGGCCCCCTCTCCCTCCGGCTGCTGCTCCAGCGGCAGGAGGGAGGGGGGACCCCGTTCCTCCGCTTGGTAGTTAGATTTTGGATTTGTAGGTCGTGGTGCATCGCTGGGGTGGTGGGAGCGGCGCAAAAACGAATAAATCTGCCTCAGCTTCACTCCCGTACAGGCGGTGCCCTTCACGGCGGCGTCTCAGAGTTGTTGGCATCGTGTCTCTGCCGATCCTTCAGATCGGCAGCGTTAGGGTTCATGGATGGTGCTGGCGAGGCGGCGGCGCCGACTCCATCAGGTGTGTCTCTCCTTCTTCTCTTTCCCCGTTGCTATGGCGTTGTCTCCGACGTCATGGTAGAGCAGGGAGGTTTTGTCGTTCAGGAGTACGCGCAGGCGGTTGTCTACGCAAGTGACAGCTGAAAGATGGAGAATCTTGTGTTGGGTCTGTGGTTGAAGGCTGGCAGTTCTGGTTTCCTCCTCCGACGTCGTCATCATGCGGGGGTGTCAGTTCTGAAGTTCGATGGCATGTCCGGGGACATGTTGCCCCGGTCTGATTCTTCCAACGGCTATGGTTTTGCTTCTGGCAAACTACTTTGGAGGTCCGCAAAGCTACTGATCAGCAATGGAGCCGCGTCGAGCTTGGGTGAAGAGGTGATCTGTCTTTTTACACTTTGGTGGCCGCTTCGGTGGTGTCGAAGGAGAAGGACAGACGTTGGTATTTTGCATAGAATTTTCCTATCTTTTCAGTCTTGTAGGGTCGGTGCTTACGTGCCTTGTAACTTGATCTTTATTCTATATAAATGAGACACGTATTACCATGCAAAAAAAACTAACACTTAACTTGCCTTGCTAACAAAAGACTTGCTATAACTCAACATGTACTTTTTTTAGGATGACCGGGCCTTTGCATCACGACGATGCATACTGTTAGAATAAATCCGAGGCGCTCCGTCTATCTATCGAGGACCAAGCAATCACACAAGGCACGGCACTGAGATTTGTTAACGAGGTTCACCATCATGACTACATCCCCGGGGCTTGACTACGGACGCTCCTTGCCGTGACACCGTCACAATACCGCACACCGGCCACCCGGGCGCCGGCACACGCCGCCGGCTCCCCCTGCGCGCCTGTGCTATTATGTTGGCATATGTTACATCGTGTGTCTACCCCGCTATATATGAGAGGCCTAGGATACAAGTGTCCTATTTGGACACGACTCCATATCCTGTCTACACACTGTACGACTCCAAGTCCAACTGTAACCTAACTTGTACAATAATATTTGACACAACTCTAACAAACTCCACCTTGGCGAATATTCTCCACCACCTTGAATTCGTTCGTGCGTCGAACCTCCATGGACATTGGACTTGAGATACGCCATGAGCACCACTGTTACTCCCAGACTCCATGTGACTCCACCTGCAACTGTAGTCCCTTCTCGTCTTCTTCACAGTCAACACTCGAGCAAAATTAAGTTCCTCATTACTCCATTTTGTGCTCCCAACTTCAAGAGAATCCGTTCAGCGTCATCACACACCGATCACTATCTGCATGAAAGTGAAAAACTCACATATTATGCGCCACATATAAGAGTTACTTAAACTCAATGCCACCGCTCTTTCTTGACTGTTTGTCTGAAACTTGGAAGGAATTTCACCGTCGCCCTGTGTCACCCTCAGTCAAATTCATAGTTGTCTCATCCTTTTTTCTGGATAGTCTTTGACATGTCTCATAGCTATAGCACTCCGCCTCCTTCTGTACTTGTCATCCGCACTTTGCCATGTGCACTGAACACCACAGAATATACAGCCATGTACTCTCAACTTTTTGATAATTTCAGACTTTCCGCCACTTTCGCAGATTCTTCATGGTCAACTCCTGTCCATCAACCGGCACCGATAGACCCACTCACCAACTTGAACCTGATACTCGTCAACACTGCTTCAGCATCCCCTGCACAATTTGTCTGACCACATGTCTGACCACCAATGCCTTGGCCCGTCGTTGTGTCCCGTGCTTACCGCACGCCTCGCCGCTATCACCGCGTCGAGTCTCTGTTGTCCTGATCGAGTCTCCCGGGTAGCTAGCCCATACTGCCACAACCCCCACTGCAGAGAACCACCGATCATCACCGACCGATGCCGAGTATCACGCCTCCATCAGACCACTGGGCCCCAGTCCGATCCACGTGTCTCTCGCTATCCTGCTGAAATAGGCTTCGATTCTCCGATCTTACACCGTAGCCCCTCCATCAACACCAAGTGAAGTCTTCTGCCAGACTCCATCTCCACCTTCAACATGACTCTATATAGCTGGCCGTGCTACCCTTGCGCCCGTCGACTTCAAGCTCTCATGTGTGCACCATCTTGAATCAACCATGCGGTATAGTCTGTCGAATCCGCACAAGCCCTCAGGCCTGCACCGCGTGTTTCCGCGCCCCAGAAGTCGGCCACCATCAGCATCACGCTCCTATGTCGTCGTCGTTGAAATCACCGCCGTCTTCTGCTTTGACCAACATATCCGTCGATCCGTCAGACAGTCCAGTCCGACCCAGCCGAAATTATCCGACTGCAACCATGCTCCACCCTGCGTCGTGTTCGCCCGCACATATCCGTGCATTGATTGACACCCTGTGTATGCATGATCATGTCACGACGTGCTCCAAACTCCGCCCGAGCCGTGTACGCACGCCGCCATCGCCGCACACGTCCATCTTCATCGACTTGCATATCAAATCTTTCATGGACTTGCGACCGCACCTTTGTTTTCCGTAGCGTGCACCGCTGCCATCCTGTACATACATGTACACGTACCAAGCAAAGATAGCCATTGGAGAATTCCTCTAGTAAACTTTCTGTGCAAAATCAAAAGTTCATTACCCTCAAAAAGAAAAAATCAAAAGTTCATTTACCCTTGCTCACGTGCAGCACCAAACCTTCTCCATCCTGCTCTTTGTCTTGCTCCCGATGGATAGCTACACACACGGTACTTGATGCCTTTATTTTCCTTTTAACAAATCAAATCTCACGCAGCTCCACGTTCCTGTGTTCTCACGCAGCCCCAACCGGCACCGAAGCAAGCCCTCTGTAGCTCTCCACGGATTTGTGTGCCCCGCCTGCCCACCGACCCATTGGATGGGCCTCCAGCCGGCCGGCTACCATCCGCCTCGGCCGCTACTAGGCCTGCAGCCCGCATCCATCGGCTTGCCTTCTCGTCTCGCACGCTGCCCTGGTTCGATCGGATCGATCGATCCGATACCTGCTGCTTGCTGCGACTCGCAAAACCGATCTAAAACGGTAGTACGCTACGTGACGCCACCACCTGAACGCGATCCAACTCGCCGAGTCCTTGAAAGTGGAAACACGCCGCCGCGACTTCGGATCTGCTACTCGCACATTACGCCGCCGCTTCCGATTACTTCTGAAACAAGCAGAGCTGCGGACCAACGATCAATTCGACAAATTCTGCTTCACCTCTAGATCAATAGCCACAACCTTAAATCGAACCTTGCTCATGATAACACTTGTTAGAATAAATCCGAGATGCTCCGTCTATCTATCGAGGACCAAGCAATCACACAAGGCATGACACCGAGATTTGTTAACGAGGTTCACCATCATGGCTACATTCCCGGGGCTTGACTACGGGCGCTCCTCCACGTGACACCGTCACAATACCGCACACCGGCCACCCGGGCGCCGGCACACGCCGCCGGCTCCCCCTGCACGCCTGTGCTATTATGTTGGCATAGGTTACATCATGTGTCTACCCCGGCTATATATGAGAGGCCTAGGATATAAGTGTCCTATTTGGACACGACTCCGTATCCTGTCTACACACCGTACGACTCCAAGTCCAACTGTAACCTAACTTGTACAATAATATTCGACACAATTCTAACCTAACTTGTTAGAATAAATCCAAGGCGCTCCGTCTATCTACCGAGGACCAAGCAATCACACAAGGCACGACACCGAGATTTGTTAACGAGGTTCACCATCATGGCTACATCCCCGGGGCTTGACTACGTGCGCTCCTCCCCGTGACACCATCACAATACCGCACGCCGGCCACCCGGGCGCCGGCACACGCTGCCGGCTCCCCCTGCGCGCTTGTGCTATTATGTTGGCATAGGTTACATCGTGTGTCTACCCCCGCTATATATGATAGGCCTAGGATACAAGTGTTCTATTTGGACACGACTTCGTATCCTGTCTACACACCGTACGACTTCAAGTCCAACTGTAACCTAACTTGTACAATAATATTCGACACAACTCTAACACATACAACCATTTTGTTAGTTATTCATTAAGATCTTACAAAGTAAAACATCAATAAGTTTGAAAATACCATCACAACAACATTTGTTGCTACTCCTATCAACTTGATGAAAGGGTGCAAATAGTCTGAGCCGCATAATCACACCTCACACCAAAGACCAACACCTAAAGCCGGAGACCCAACCAAGCCGCATTGCCAGGTCTGGACACACACCAGTCCGGCACACTCTCAATGGTCACCGACCGCATGCTCACACTGATGAAGCCACTGCCATCGTCTTTCACTGATCTATCTTTAGAGCAGGTATTGATGCATCGACCTTGCCAAGTCTAACTGCCGCGACGTCACCACGACGGCAGGCAGCGCCACCATCATGCGCTCGTTTATCATCACGCGTCCACCACTAAGACCTCGCTACTCCTACAATGCTTTAAAAAAAGCCTACCGTACTAGGAGCAGGCTAAGCATAGCAAGCCGACCCAAACGTGAACGCCTACACCTACACGGGCTAGTACACGTACCCATCACATGGCAAGCCTAATTAACTTTCCCAAACTAACACTTAAGGGCATGGCCAACACTCCATGTTGGATAGCTGCCCCAGCCCTACACGCCGGATGCGATGCAATCATGGATGAAAAAAGTAAAAAGGTAGTTGCCTGCAGGGTTTCTGCAGAAGAGGCCGGTGCTTCACCAGAAAAGGAGAGAAAGAGAAGAAAGAGGCAAAGCGATGGACTAAAGTGTACATGATTTGGGCTTAGGAGAAAAAAGATGAGCAGAGAGATGACACGCGAGGGGACCATCTTGGGTTGGATGAATGTAGTGCTTCACGTCTTCGCTCTTACGTGGAATCTGGAGCAGTACTATACTAGTGACTCCATTGTACATGCCCTTAACTTGCCTTACTAACAAAAGACTTGCTATAACTCAACACATGCTTTTCTTTTGAAAAGAAGGATGACCCCCGCCCCTGGCCTTTGCATCAGGACGATGGGTGCAGTATTACAAAGTAATACATTAATAAGTTTGAAGCGACCATCTCGGCAACATTTGTCGCTACTCCTATTAAATTGATGAAAGGGTGCAAATAGTCTGAGCCGCATACCCAGTCCTCACATCAAAGCCCAAAACATAAAGCCGGAGGCCCCAACCAAGCTGCATTGTCAAGTCTGGGGCACACACCGGTCTGATGCACTCTCGGTGGTCACCCACGCACACGCTATTGAGGCCGACGCCATCGTCTTCCACAAATCCATTTTCAGAGCAGGTACTGATGCGTCGACCTTGCTAGGCCCAACTACTGTCGACACCACTACGACGCCAGACAGCGCTACCATCCCGCGCACGTTCGTCATCACGCGTCCATGCCGAGACCCTGCTGCTCCTACCATACTTCTCAAAAGAAAAAGAAAAACTACCATACTAGGATTGTAGGACATGACCAACACCAATGGCATGCATCCTAAAAAGAACACCAATGGCATCTAAGCCACCACATCCGTAGGCATGCATGTTTGGATTATACAACAGCCGCATGGGCTTGAATAGTTGGAACCATGGAGCCACCGTGAGAACAGGGGGCACCATCAGAATTGCAAAGTTTAATCACGCGCTTGGAGCCACCATTGGAAGTATTGGATCAGAGTTGAACTAGATTAGGAAGAGAGGCCGACGTTGAGGAGCGGAAGACGACCACCACTATTGAATTCATGCTCCACTCAACTCATCCAAAAGTCCGAACTCATGGAGAGGGCCAGGCAATATCTTTCAACATTCCTCCTCATGACTAGGCTTATTTAGTCCTTAGACGTGGGATTTATGTAGGCCGCAGAATCTTTTTTTAATATTCCGTTGGCAGGATATTGAACTCAAGACCTCTTGGCTCTGATACCATATAGAAGTGCATGCTCTAGCCAATGCAAGCAAAAGACCGATCTGATGGAATAGACTAGGCAATACATTTATACGTCAACACTTCCCCTCATGTCTGGCTCTTTCAGGTCTAAACGTGGACCGTAAGTGGGCTGCAATTTAATTGCGTCAGCCGAGTCTTGAACTGAAGACCTCTTGCTCTGAAATGTGCCACTCCGGCAATGGTGTCCACCGCCGCTGCCCACCACTTCGGCATCAACGTCCACCACACGTGTGACACCCAGGAGAGTTGTTCCACCGTGTGCCTTCCCAATTCCTAGTGGTGCGTCCACACACGCTATTGAGTCAATCCCCAGTCGACATCCACATAAAACTTTTTAGCCACCACACGCCACTTTGGGTGTGGCATCCACCTGCACCGCTCCTTGGTGTCATGTCTGTTGGATCTGTAGCTTCAATTGTTGATACTGCTTGCCATCTCGCTCCTGGTGATCCGTGGGTTTTGCCTCTTTGCCAGTATTCTTTGTTAGCATCCGTTGCCACGGCGTTCTTTCTCCATAGATGAGTTTACTTCCTTTCTTGCCATGCATCTTATCTTAGTTAGCTTGCATCATGATCTTCCCTCTAGCCACTTTCTCCATAGACAATCCAGCACTTGTTCCTCAGTACAAGCATCATGTTCCGACTTCTCATCTTTATTGTTGGAGCCGGCTCCAGTACAACAACTCACTTATGTTTTGTTTCTGATGAAAATGAGCTCCTTTGCATCAAACTTATTGGCTAGGTGTCGCATGTCTTTGCGTTTATTGATTCCATGACGATCTCCGGTGTCGACAACAAATATTGTTGGGGTGTGGATTTATTGTACTACAATACCATTGTATTCTCTATCTAGGCCATTTAGTTGCGTCACGAATCAGAAGTGACACTTTGTATAAAATGTGATGTAGGGTGGAACCCTAGGGGCCAACCTTTCATGATTGGAGCGGATCCCGTGAAGAACACGATGAACACACGAGGGTAAAACATGAGGGGAAACCATAGGAAACACTCAAATCAACAAGAAACAATCACACATGTGCTAGATCCGAGTACACAATGAGACACACGATCCAAACACAATAAGGGACGATACAAATGATCGGTAGTTCTTCCCAATCCGTGAGGAGATGGGGGCTTGAATCCCCGAGGGATCTTCCCTTGACGGGGTCTTGAATCCACTTGGGGATCTTCTCCTAGGAGGCCTCGGTCTCCAATGGAGTAGGGGTACAAGTGGATGAGCAACGCTCTAATCTCCAAAATGAGCTAAGACAATGCTAACCCTAAAACGTAGGAGGAAGAAGAGTATATATAGTCTAAGTGGGTGAAGGGGTACACGAGCCTCGGCCCAAATCAATGCGCACAGGAAGGGCCGGAAGTTCCAGTCAAGGCCGGAAGGTCCGGGCGCCGGAGGTTCCGGGCGAGGGTCCGGGCACGTCCGGACTATCCAGAGAGTTGATACGTCTCCAACGCATCTATAATTTTTTATTATTCCATGTTGTTATATTATCATTCTTGGATGTTTTAGAATCATTTTATAGCAACTTTATATCATTTTTTTGGACTGGCTATTGACATAGTGCCCAGTGCCAGCTGCTGTTTTTTGCTTGTTTTTTACTTCGTAGAAAATCAGTACCAAACGGAGTCGAAATGCAGTGAAACTTTTTGGAGATTTTTTTGGACCAGAAGATAACTTGGGAGCCAAGGAAGCACCTAGGGGGGGGGGGGCACAAGACACCAGGGTGCGCCAGAGGCCCCTGGCACACCCTGATGGGTTGTGGGGCCCATGGGGTCTCCTGCACCGCCTCCTCGCTCTATAAATCGTGAGAAATTCCAGAAACCCTAGCGGAGGAGACAAAACACAATTCTAGCCGCCACAAGTTCTAGAACCACGAGATCCAATCTACACCATCACGGAGGGGTTCATCATCCTCATTGGTGCATTTTCGATGATGCGTGAGTAGTTTACCATAGACCTATGGATCTGTAGGCAGTAGCTAGATGGCTTCTTTTATCTTTTCGATTCTCAATACAATGGTCTCTTGGAGATCTATTTGATGTAATGACTTTTTGCGGTGTGTTTGTTGGGATCTGGTGAAGATTGAGTTTATGATCAGTTTCTATCCATGAATATTATTTGAGTCTTCTTTGATCTCTTATATGCATGTTACTTATAGCCTTGTATTTCTTCTTAGAATCTTTGTTTTAATTAGGCCAACTAGATTGATTTTCCTTTCCATGGGAAGAGGTGCTTTGTGATGGGTTCGATCTTACGGTGTCCTCACCTAGTGACAGAAGGGGTAGCGAGGCACATATGTATTGGTGCTATTAAGGATAACAAGATGGAGTCTATTCCTATATGAATAGATCTTGTCTACATCACATCACCATTCTTATTGCATTACTCCATTTCTCCATCAACTTAATACACTAGATGCATGCTAGATAGCGGTCGATGTGTGGAGTAATAGTAGTAGATGCAGAATCGTTCCGGTCTACTAATCTTGGACGTGATGCCTATATAATGATCATTGCCTGGATATCATCATAATTATTTGATCTTCTATCAGTTGCCCAATAGTAATTTGTTTACCCACATGTGCTATTTTCTTGAGAGAAGGCACTAGTGAAATCTATGGCCCCTGGGTTTATTTTCCCATCATATACTTTCGGATCTGCATTGTTGTTTGCCTTTTCCTTTATTTGCATCTTTTATTTTCAGATCTATATTATTAAAAATCCAAAAATACATCACTGAATTTTATTTGCCATTATTCTATTTGCATCTACCATTCTATCTATTTACCAATCGCTTACCCGAGAAGGATTGACAACCTCTCTTACGCGTCGGGTTGCAAGTATTTGTTCTTTGTGTGCAAGTACCGTTTACATAGTCTTGCTTGGTCCTCCTACTGGATTGATACCTTGGTTTCATAACTGAGGGAAATACCTACCGCAGCTGTGATGCATCATCTCTTCCTCTTTGGGAACTACCGACGCAGTTTCTAGCTGCATCAAAAGGAATTTCTAGCACCGTTGTCGGGGAGGATCAAGTCAAGGTGGTCTCCCGTCAACTTGCCAATCTCTAGCGCCGGGGAGACATCATCTATCAGGTTCCTAATCACAAATCTCATCTCCTTGCAATTTACATTATTTGCCATTCGCCTTTTGTTTTCATTTCCCCCACTTCACAAAAATTTGCCGTTTTATTCGCCTTCTTTTTCGTTCGCCTTTTTCTCGTCAGATCTCTTTTTGCTTGCAATCTTGTTTGCATAGTCACGATGACTCCAGAGAATACCAAGTTGTTTTGTTTTTCCAATAGTAATAACAATGATTTTATTAGTACTCCAATTTCTCCTCCCGCCACTAGTGCGGAGACTTGTGATATTAATGCCACTTTGTTGAATCTTGTCATGAAAGAGCAATTTTCCGGCACTCCTAATGAGGATGCCGCGTCCCATCTAAACACATTTGTAGAATTGTGTGATATGCAAAAGAAAAAAGATGTGGACAATGATATTGTGAAGTTGAAATTATTTCCTTTCTCTTTAAAGGATCGTGCAAAAAATTGGTTTTCATCTTTGCCTCGTAATAGTATTGATTCTTGGGATAAGTGCAAGGATGCTTTTATTACTAAGTATTTTCCGCCCACTAAAATTATTTCCCTTATAAATCAAATAATTAAATTTAAGCAACCTGAGCATGAACATGTTGCACAATCTTGGGGAAGAATGAAATTGATACTAAGAAATTGTCCTACTCATGGTTTAAATCTTTGGATGATCATATAAAAAATTTATGTGGGATTGAATTTTATCTCTAGAAATCTTTTAGACTCCGCCGCGGGTGGTACTTTTATGGAAATTACTTTGGGTGAAGCTACTAAATTGCTAGACTATATCATGGCAAATTATTCACAATGGCATACCGAAAGAGCACCTACTAGTAAAAAAAGTTAATTCGGTTGAAGAAATTAGTATTTTGAGTGAAAAAGTTGATGCTCTTATGAAACTGGTTGCTAGTAAAAATGCTCCTATTGATCTTAATGATGTGCCTTTGTCTACTTTGATTGAGAAAAATAGTGATCACATATATGTAAATTTTGTCCTGTTGAACAATTTTAATAACAATGCTTATAGAGGTAATTTTAATCCTAGGCCTTTCCATGGAAATTCCTCTAGTAATTATGGTAATTCCTATGGTAATTCTTCTTACAATAATAATAATAATCATCATCATCATCATCATCATAATAATAATAATAATAATAATAATAATAATAATAATAGGAACCCCTCTGATCTTGAGAGTAATATTAAAGAATTTATCAATACTCAAAAGGTTTTCAATGCTACGATAGAAGAAAAGTTGAATAAGATTGATGACATGTCTAGAAACATTGATAGAATTTCCCATGATGAAGAAAATCTCAAGATGAAAACTTTTGCACCTAAGGTTGATGAATCAATTAAAGCCTTATATGTTTCTATGGATGAAATTAAGAAAAGAACCTCTATGCTTAGAGCTAAAAGAGAATTTTTAGAAAGAGCGTTCTCTAGTGATTGCTTTCATAAAAATGACGAAAATCTTAAAGTGATTGGTGTTTCTTCTATTGATTCCTTGTTTAGTAAGATTAAAGTTGATGATAAAGAGACTGAAGAAGAGTCAACTTTAGCTAGAGGGCGTCCAATGATTCGGAGGGTGAAAATCTTGATGAAATCTTTGATAAAAGTGGGTTTGGAGAGGTCAAAACTTTAACTAGTGATGTGCCCACTCTTTTGGATTACACAGACTTTAATTATGATAGTTGCTCTTTGATTGAGTGTATTTATTTGTTGTAATCCATGATAAATTCACCCCATGCTTATGAACAAAATAAAGCATTTACTAAACATATTGTTGATGCCATGATGAAAGCTTTTGAAGAAAAAATGGAATTTGAGATTTCAATTCCTAGAAAATTACATGATGAATGGGGCCATTAAAGTCAAGATTAAAAATTATGAGTGCTTTGCCTTATGTGATTTGGATACTAGTGTTTCCACAATTCTGAAATCTCTCTGATGTGCCTGGTCTTACCAATATGGAAGGATGTTCTCTTAATTTGCATTTGGCGGATTCTACTATTAAAAAGCCGTTGGGAAGAATTAATGATGTTCTCATTCTTGCAAATAGGAATTATGTTCCCATAGACTTTATTGTTCTTGATATTGATTGCAATCCGTCTTGTCCTATCATACTTGGTAGACCATTTTTACGCACTATAGGTGTCGTGATTGATATGAAAGAAGGTAATATTAAATTTAAATTTCCATTAAGGAAGGGCATGGAACACTTCCCTAGAATAATAATTAAGCCACCATATGAATCAATCATGAGGTCATCCTATGGATCAAAAACAAAAGATGACAATACTTGAATCTAAGCATTATGCCTAGCTAGGGGCATAAAATGACATCGCTTGTTGGGAGGCAACCCAAAGAATAAAATTTATTTTGTTTTTTTATGTTCTAGAGTGTTTGAACAATTATGCTACTGTTATGATTGTGTTTAATTTAGTGTTGTGCCAGGTAAAGCCTTTGGGATCATGTTGGGTGATAGTTGATTTGGTCTTGTTGAAAAATAGAAACTTTTCCGCACAGTAGAAGGATTTTACACATGATTTATATAAAAATTTCCCACGTTTTTCTAGTTTTTCCTATTTTTTGGAGTTACAGAAGTATGATAAATTTTTGCATTACTACAAACTATTCTGTTTTTGACAGATTCTATTTTAGTTGCATTGTGTGCTTATTTTGATGAATCTATGGTTTGTATTGGAGGGTATAAGCCATGGTAAAGTTGGAATACAGTAGATATAATGCGATAATAAAAAATTAATGGGTTTGCAACAATACTTAGAGTGGTGATTTGGTTTATTGTACTAACGGATCTCACGAAGGTTTTGTTAAGTTTTGTGTGATTGAAGTTTTCAAATTTTGGGTGAGATCACAATGGATGAAGGAATAAGGAGTGAAAAGAGCCTAAGCTTTGGGATGCCCATGGCTCCCCAAGTTAATATTCAAAGATAACCAAGCAACTAAGCTTGGGGATGCCCCGGAAGGCATCCCCTCTTTCTTCTAGCGACCATCGGTAATTTTACTTGGAGCTATATTTTTATTCATCACATATGATGAGTTTTGCTTGGAGCGTCTTGTATTATATGAGTCTTTCTTGTTTTGCCTCTTAGTTTGTCACAAGTATCTTTGCTGGACACACCTATTTGAGAGATCCAAAATTATGCTATGATTTATTTGAATTGCTCTTTATGCTTCACGTAAAACTTTTGAGCTATGGAATTGTTCTAGTGCTGCACTTATATCTTTTTGAGCACAGCGTGCTTTTTTATTTTTCAAGAAATACTCTCATGATTCACTTAGATTTATTTGAGAGTTAGTATTTTTTTTTGAACAAATACTCTCAAGCTTCACTTATATTATTTTGAGAGATGAAAATATTTATGCTCATGTTCTTCACATAAATTTGTTTGAGCTTGTCAAAAGCAATGGAAATATATGAAACTAGTCCGAAAGTGATAGATATTCGAGAGGGATATAATAAATACTTTCATGAAGATCATTGGAGAAAATAAACTTGATTCCTTGTAATAGTTTTGAGATATGATGATAGTAATATGTGAGTCATGTTGGTGAGTAATCATGCTTTAGTAAGAATATTGGTGTTAAGGTTTGTGATTCCCTATGCAAACACGAAAGTTAATAGTTATGCAGTGAAATTAAATCCCACTTATGGTGCATTATGCTTAATGCCCTTTTATGAGAATTTTCATTTCTTGGTTGGTTGCTTCTCAATCTTTTTGCTAGCCTCCACTTGTACTAAGTAGAAATACTACTTGTGCATCCAAAATCCTTAAAAACTAGTTTTGCCATATGAGTCCACCATACCTACCTATATGATGTATTTTTTGTCATTCTAAACAAATTTGTATGTCCCAACTCTAATTTTCAAAATGAAATTCCTTTTTGTGTGCCCATACCGCTCGTTAAGCGGCAGGTGGTGGCTAATATTTTCCATGCTAGATGTGTTATTCTCAAGATGAGTGTTTATTCACTTGTCATTGCACGAGAGTGCGGCGGTAATAGGGATGCCTAGTCCCGAAATGAAAAAGAAATTTACTTTATGTTGTCAAATAATAAATTCCTTGGAAAGTGTTGGTATGGAGGGCACCCGTGGATACGGCTAGCCATGGATTGTGAAAGAATGGTGGAAAAAGGAAAAAACTTTATTTTTATGTTTGGGAACCGCCTATGATATATCTAGCATGGAAAGTGTTTGGAATTACTCGGTCGTTTTTGTTGACGGTAAAAGTATACCTCTCAAAATATTTTATCTCTCAATTTAAGCTTTGAGCTCTGGCACCTCTACAAATCCCTACTTCCCTCTGCGAAGGGCCTATCTATTTACTTTATGCAATTTTTATTTGTATTTTTGAGTCTCCATCTTCTCTTATAAAGCACCGACTAAGGGGCACTATGATCATACTTGAGCATTGGATGTAACTAATATTCGAATGTGTTCATGAATCGATCAATCATTGAGCATGAAGGGCTAGGGATAACTTTCTGTAGTGTTGATATTTTCAAAGACATGGTTGCTTGTTGATATGCTTGAGTATTGAATTCTTCATGTCAAAACTAGACTATTGCTTTGAATCATCTAAAAGTCCAAATTTCCATGCTACAAAAGAAAAGAATATGTGATGAACATGTTAGGCAACATTCCACATCAAAAATTCTGTTTTTAGTATTTACCTACTCGAGGACGAGCAGGAATTAAGCTTGGGGATGTTGACACATCTCCAGCGTATCTATAATTTTTGAATGTTCCATGTTGTTATATTATCATTCTTGGATGTTTTAGAATCATTTTATAGCAACTTATATCATTTTTTTGGGACTAACCTATTGACATAGTGCCCAGTGCTAGTTGCTATTTTTTTGTTTTTTTACTTCACAAAATATCAGTACCAAATGGAGTCCAAACGCAGCGAAACTTTTTGGAGATTTGTTCTGGACCAGAAGACAACATGGGAGCCAAGGAAGCACCTGGGGGGAGGCCCATGGGGCCCACAAGACACCAGGGCGCGCCAGAGGCACCTGGCGCGCCCTGTGGGGCACACGGGGGTCTCCTGCACTACCTATTCGCTCTATAAATCCTCAGAAATTCCATAAACCCTAGGGGAGCAGATGAAACACAATTCCAGCCACCCCAAGTTCCAGAACCACGAGATTCAATCTACACCATCACGGAGGGATTCATCCTCCTCATTGGTGCCTATCTGATGATGTGTGAGTAGTTTACCATAGACCTACGGGGTCATAGGCAGTAGCTAGATGGCTTATTCTCTCTTTTTGATTCTCAATACAATGGTCTCTTGTTTGTTGGGATCCGGTGAAGATCGAGTTTATGACCAGTTTCTATTCATGAATATTATTTGAGTCTTCTTTGATCTCTTATATGCATGATTACTTATAGCCTCGTATTTCTTCTTCGAATCTTCGGTTTAGTTAGGCCAACTAGTTCGATTTTTCTTGCCATGGGAAGAGGTGCTTTGTTAGGGGTTTTATCTTAAAATGTCCTCACCCAGTGACAGAAGGGGTAGCGGCACACGTATGGATCGTTGCTATTAAGGATAACAATATCACCCAGAGGATTTCCTGATCCTCTTGAACTCCCGTGTCACCATGCGTCGCCTCAATGGTGACCATTTCATCAGCTCCCCGCGGTTCTCCCTCTTTGTTTGCCCCTGGAGCAAGCTCGCTCATGCGGGTGCCGACGAGTTTGAATATCATGTCGAGATGGAGCTCCGTGGCATTCTCGCCCAGGTATGGCATCTTTCGGCTGGTGAGCATATCCTCGGGGCGAGCTACTGGATTAAGTGTCTCCACCCCGGCACTCACTCCAGAGCTGACATGGCCGTGTTCAGGCTGGTTGGACGTGCCTATGACCCGACCAGCATTCGACGTGCCGCCGTCCTGAAAATCGTGGAGCATATCCCGGCACGCTTGAGCTCTGAGCCACCTCGCATCAGGATGCTCACGTACCCCATCTCCATCGCCCTCTCTCGTGCGGAGATGGACAGAGCAACACCTTTGCCCGCCCTGCCGCATGGCAGACCTGGCGCGGATGATGCACGCGACGGCAACAAGCAGGGATGCGGCCACGGCACTGGGCGCGCGCGCCGCCGCGGACGCAAGCGCCAGCACACAGAGACGCGGCCCTCGAGCCGCGCCGACGGCATGGCTGTGGATAGCTTGGGCTGGCATGCTGGGAACCATGCAGCGCGCGCCGACGGCCTGGCTGTTGACTAGGCATGGCTGACGCCACAAACTACTGTGTCGTTGTCGCCCGTACGGGCTGGCGGATGCACCATGGAGCCGTGGCCAGCTCAGCATGCGCAGCACGGCCCCACTCATCGACGTCGCCGTGCCAGAAAAGGAAAAAAACAAAAGTATGCCAAAGTGTGCTTTTGCTGAGGACATTGTTGTCGATACGGTTGGGGAAGCCAGGGCCATGCAGGAGGATCCAGTTGGCGACGGTCCCATGATGGCTGAGATTGCAGCTACCACATGCTCGGAGCCATCCACAGAGACACATGGTGCCTGCCCACTGGCTGCGAACTCTCTGGAAGCAGTTGCAATTTCAAATCAATCACCACTCCATGGCCCCGAGGACAATTGCGTCAGGTCCACCTCTGGATCACCTGATCCGAGGGCATGTTGGGACCTACCTGAGCTTAGCGAGGTGCCAGACTCACAGCCAGGGCCCGCCTGCTTGCCGGGGCAAAGGGGTGTCTTGCCCACTCTCACTCCTGCCAGGGATAAGGGCATGTACAACAATGTACAATCAGCTGTCTATAAGGGGCTACAGCTAGGATTTTGAATGACGCGGGGGAGAAAAATTGAGGAGAGAGAAAGAGCCCGTCGGTAGAATTAACGACGATCTGCAGCACTTGAAAATCGCATGCTACAGACAGCCTTTCCTGCGTTGTATTGAGTGCGTCTGTAAAAAACAGCAACTGCCCCTTTTGTAAAGAGTAGGAGTGGTGGGGTCGGCCGGAGTTGGATGGGATTTAATTTCATAGACTAATTAACATATTTACTAATTTTAGGATGTTATAGATAGTAAGAAAGGACGGTCTATTGTACGAGGTGTCTTTACCGCTGTCTACAGGTGACATGGAGGATCATTGCAGACAACAGGCGTCTCAACTGATGTACATGCCCTAAGGAGCCTCCAGCCGCGGGTAGGGCCATCCCTGACGTGCACCTGGCCACCCCTGCTAACCAAGCCCCTGGGCCCTACACATGCACTCCCGAGGGCGGGGACGCGCGCCTTGTCTCGGATCGCTCTCCCGCCAGGGACTTGGGCCCAACCACGACTATTCTACAACGTCTCCAGGCCCAGCCCACCTCCACCCCGCCCAGGCTCGCCATCGTCCCTCACATGCAGGCTAGCGGGCGCCAGGGCCCAATCCTTCCGGCCTCTGGAAGATTTGCCTTGGTGCCAGTCACCATGCGACGGCCTCGCGCTCGTGCCTCCGCGTCGCGAACTCTCATGCCGGGCGAATTCCTGGCTGCCGCCACCAAGCATATTTCTGCTGCCTTGCCGACTCCAGGGAAGAAACCGCGCCACCCCTGAACTTCGCGCCTCGCCGTGGCCGCTCGGCCGCGACCACCTCCCGTACGACAGCTCCGCCCACTACTGAGAGACGCGCGCAGGTCCAGGTCTTGTGCACACTTGGGATCATCAGCATGAACCAGAGGATCACTTCAGCCGAGATGAACGCACACAATGGCATGTTTGCGATGCCGATTCCGCTCATGGTGATCAAAGCCTTCGCAGCCCTGGTTGATCACAAGATCCCTGCAAGCATGTCCACCACGCCAAGTGCACAAGTGCAAGTCGAGAGGGCATGCACAAGTTAGGATGGTTCTGTAGCTTGTTGGTCGATCTAGTGTTTATGGATCACGACCTCAAAATTGATGTGTGGAACGTGTGTGGCCTCAACGCGCGAGCCCAATGCTTCGCCGTCCGCTCACTGCTTGACACCACCGCTGCTTCCATTGTATGCCTCCAGGAAACAAAGATGGAGTTGCTCTGCTTGCACGTCATCCTCGACACCCTTGGCTTGGAGTTTGACGATTACACCTATCTCCCAGCGCAGGGCACGCGAGGTGGCATCCTTCTTGCGTGGAAGAGCAAGGCCGTGACTATCACGGACCCATTGTTCACCATGAACGTCGTCATGGCCAAGGTGACCACGGCCACTAGCGAGTACTGGTGGATGTCGGTTGTCTACGGCCCCCAGGAGGACACGGTAAAGATCACATTTCTGATTGAGATCCAGGAGATACGCATGGCCTGCCAGAGACCATGGATGTTATGCGGCGATTTCCACTTGATCCTTCGCGATGAGGACAAGAACAATGGCAACCTGAACCGGCACATTATGGGCAGATTTTGCCGTCTTGTCAACGACCTTGCTTGAAGGAGATTTACCTCAACGGACACCGTTTTCTTGGTCAAACGAGCAGTCCCCACCCACCTTGGTGCACCTGGAACACGTGCTCTGCACCTCGGATAGGGAGGAGGCTCATGGAGAGTGTCATCTCTGCCGCCTCACATCCATCGTGTCGGATCATTGCCCGCTCCTGCTAGACTACTCCCCCATGCCTGCTACTCACCGTTGTTTTCACTTTGAGGATTTCTGGCTGAGACTTGATGGGTTCCATGACACGGTGGACACGGCATGGGGCTCGGTCCATGCCGAGGACCCCTTACACCGCCTCATGATTCGCATGCAGGCCACAGCTTGCAGCCTCACTAGCTGGAGTGCCAAGTTGATAGGCAACATCAGGGATAAGATGGCCATTTCCTGGGAGCTCATTGCGTGCTTTGACAAGGCCGAGGAGGTTCACGTGCTTACCCCTCTAGAAGACTGGTTGCAGAAGCAGCTAAAGTTCAAATATCTTGGTCTTACGTCCCTCGAGCGCACCATCGCCCGGCAGCGATGCATGCATCGCCACACTTAAGGACGGCGACGCCAACACTGGCTTTTCTACAGGCAGTGTTCCTTCCATAGGTAGAAGAACATGATCTTCAGCCTGACCGTGGACGGGCGCATGCTCACCAACCATGTTGAGATGGCGCAGGCGGCATTCGAGCACTTCGACGGTATCTTGGGTACATCCACTGCCCGCGATGTGATGATGGACTTCGAGCAGATCATTGATGCAAGTGATCTCACGATCCTTGACGCGTCCTTCACAGCGGAGGAGGTCTGGGACACGGTTAAGCACCTCCCCGCCCATAAGGCCCCGAGGCCGGACGGGTTCACCGCGGAATTCCTCCAGGCTTGCTGGGGCTTAGTAAGGCAAGACTTCATGGACGTTTTCCAGCAGCTGTACGTGATGAGGGGTCATGGATTCAGCAAGCTCAACTAGGCCCTCATAACCCTGCTGCCCAAACACGCTGATGCCCACCAGCTTCACGACTACCGACCGATTTGCTTGATACATCTCGTGGCCAAGCTCTTCGCCAAAGTCCTATCGCTGCATCTCGCCCCAAGGCTGAACAGATTGGTTAGCCGCAATCAGAACGTGTTCATCACCAGCCGCAGCCTGCATGACAACTTCATTCTTGTCATGCAATCAATCAAGATGCTTCATCAACTTGGAGCCCCGCAGATCATGCTCAAGCTCGACCTCACAAGAGCCTTCGACTCCCTATCTTGGTCGTTCCTCTTCGAGGTGTTGTGCCAATACGGATTCGGAGACCGACTCTGGGAATGGCTTGCGATCCTGCTATCGACGTCTAGCACCCGTGTTCTGATCAATGGCGAGCCGGGCCTGCCAATTTGGCATCACAGCGGGCTGCGCCAAGGGGACCCGCTATCTCCACAACTCTTTGTGCTAGCCATGGACACCCTTGGCAGACTGATGCGTCGCGCCATTGACTCTGGCATTCTTCAGCAGCTCCACCCACGCTGGCATATCCCGGCGATCTCCCTATACGCCGACAACGTCATGTTATTCTGCCATGCCACGCCGGGCGATGTGGCTGCCATCAAGGGTATCCTGACCCTGTTTGACGAGGCGAGTGGACTAGAGGTGAACTACGCCAAGAGTTCTGCCACTTTTTGTAGGATCAAAAGTATGTCTACAGGGGGGGGGTGATTAGACTACTTGACCAAATAAAAATCTATCCTTTACCCAATTTTAGTTCTTGGCAGATTTTAGCAACTTAGCACGGTTCAAGCAATCTTAACACAATTCAAGCAAGCATGCAAAGAGTATATGAGCAGCGGAAAGTAAAGCATGCAACTTGCAAGAATGTAAAGGGAAGGGTTTGGAGAGTGCAAACGCAATAGGAGACACGGATGTTTTTGTCGTGGTTCCGATAGGTGGTGCTATCGTACATCCACGTTGATGGAGACTTCAACCCACGA
This sequence comes from Triticum dicoccoides, assembly GCF_002162155.2. Classification (NCBI taxonomy): domain Eukaryota; kingdom Viridiplantae; phylum Streptophyta; class Magnoliopsida; order Poales; family Poaceae; genus Triticum; species Triticum dicoccoides. The sequence continues at coordinate 249,657,899 of NC_041393.1, forward strand.
AGGGTAACGGCTGCGCGAGTCCACGGAGGGCTCCACCCACAAAGGGTCCACGAAGAAGCAACCTTGTCTATCCCACTATGGCCGTCGCCCACGAAGGACTTGCCTCACTAGGGTAGATCTTCACAAAGTAGGCGATCTCCTTGTCCTTACAAACTCCTTGGTTCAACTCCACAATCTTGTCGGAGGCTCCCAAGTGACACCTAGCCAATCTAGGACACCACTCTCGAAGAAGTAACAAATGGTGTGTTGATGATCTCCTTGCTCTTGTGCTTCAAATGATAGTCTCCCCCAACACTCAACTCTCTCTCACAAGATTTGGATTTGGTGGAAAGAAGATTTGAGTGGAAAGCAACTTCGGGAAGGCTACATATCAAGATTCATATGGTAGGAATGGAATATCTTGGTCGCAACACAAGTGTAGGTGGTTCTCTCTCAGAAAATGTATGTTAGAAGTGTAGGCATGTTCTGATGGCTCTCTCCATGAATGAAGAGTGGGTGGAGGGGTATATATAGCCTCCACACAAAATCTAACCATTACACACAACTTACCAATCTCGGTGGGACCGAATTGAGAAACTCGGTCAGACCGATTTAGCAAATCATGTGACCATTAGGATTTTCGGTGGGACCGACACACAACTCGGTAGGACCGTATGGTTAGGGTTAGGGCATAACGTAATCTCGGTGAGACCGATTACACAAACTCGATGAGACCGATTTTGGTAATGGACACACAGAGGGTTGGTCAGGCAAACTCGGTGGGACCGATTCACTCATCTCGGTAAGACCGAAATGTTACGAAAAGGAAACAGAGAGTTTGCATTGTAATCTCGGTGGGACCGATCGCTCATCTCGGTTTGACCGAAACGTTACGAAAGGAAACAGAGAGATTACACCCCATCTCGGTGAGACCGAGATCCCTATCGGTGAGACCAATTTGCCTAGTGTTTGTGGCAGTGGCTATGACATCTGAACTCGGTGGTGCCGGATAGAAAGAATCGGTGGGGCCGAGTTTGACTTTTGGTTTAGGTCATATGTGGATATGAGAAAGTGGTTGAGGGTTTTGGAGCATATCACTAAGCATTTTGAGCAAGAGCCTCATTAAGCAACACCTCATCCCTTCTTGATAGTATTGGCTTTTCCTATAGACTCAATGTGATCTTGGATCACTAAAATAGAAAATGTAGAGCCTTGTGTTTTGAGCTTGAGCCAATCCTTTTGTCCTTAGCATTTTGAGGGATCCACTTTTCTCATCCATGCCATGCCAATCATTGAGCTTTCCTGAAATATTTATCTTGAAGTAGCATTAGCTCAATGAGATATATGTTGTTAGGAATTACCAAAACCACCCAGGGATAGTTGCACTTTCAATCCCCCCTTTTTTGTAATTGATGACAACATATAGATCAAAGCTTCGACAAATGATAATAAGATTGAAAAACATTGTAGCTTTGAGAAGTATGTGAAAAGTAAGAGCTCCACCTAAATTTGTGCATTATTTAAAATTTGCTTTGGACTGCAAATGCACAATGAGTTAGGATCATGGGTTACTCTTCCATGTCACATACATCTTGGTGGAGCGCTCAAAATGATAATAATTAAATACATGCACTCATCACCAAGCAAAGTGAATGATCATATAGGGATATAAAGGGATAATGTCATCCAACAAGCATTAAGGTAGCATATGATCAAACACATGATCATCCAAGTATCTCACAAAACGCATAGAGTATTAAGCAAACAAGCAAATAACGAAGTTCAACCACCAAAAAGACAAGAGAGAACAAAAGCAACACTCTCTCTCAAAGCCTATGATCTATACATTTTCTCCTCCTTTGGCAACAAGTTACCAAAAAGTTCATAAAAATGCATAGTGCTAAACGACTCTCAGGCTTGGTCTTCATGGGATGGTGTAGAGATGGCTCCTTGGACGAAGACTTCTGTTGATGTAGCTGGAGCTGGTGGAGAGGGTGCTGGAGCTGGATGCACTAAAGCTGTAGCTAGTGCAGATGATGTAGCTCTGGTGTCTGGAACAGGCACTGCAACAGATCTCTGTCCTCTGGGCACTCTAGCAAAAGCATCAGTTGTTGAGTTGCCCTTCTTCTCCTCCACATCCTCCTGAAGTTACTCAACTGCATTCTGGATCTCAGTCACTTTGACATCAAGAGCATAGAACTTCTGCTCTATGATTCTCTCCAAGCTCTCCTGGTTTTGAGTCAGGGTGGCCAAGCCCTTCTCAATCCTCAGAGTGGAGGCAACCAAGTAGCCAAGCTGATCTTGCTTGCTCTTCAGGAAAATCTGAGATGCCTCTTCAACAGTTGGCATCTTAGTAGCCTTCTCAGCCCTTGCCTTCTCCTTCTTCTCTTGTGCTTGCACAGAAGATGGTTCATTTTCATCCATCACCATAGTGTTGTCCTCAAAATCAGGGTAGATGGGCAGGTGTTCCTTGTCCAAGAGATATGTCCCAGTGCCCATCTTGGAGTTTATAAGCTCCTGAATCTGTGGGGCATACCCACAACTCCTCTTCTGATCAGCAGTAGTCCTTTTGATTGTTTCCACAATCAGGCTCATGACTTTGAACTTCTGAGGCACATCAAATATATGGAGCAAATTAATTGCATGGCCTCTGATCATCTTGTGATCTCCAGACTTGGGCAGCAAAGTATGCCTTAAAATCCAGTTGATAGTGGGCAGTCCGGACAACAGATAGTGTAGAATCCAAACTTGTGTGTCTCAAGTGAAGCATCTGGGATCTCTTTGTACATGTGAGCCATGGAGTTGTGATCTTTCTTCTTCTTGGCATAGACATCCAAGTCATCCTCATTCTCCTTTGGAGCATTGATCAATTCAGACCATTCCTCAACTGTTGACTGGTACTTGGTACCCTCAGACATCCAGACTATCCTCCCATCTGGGTAGAAATGAGCTGTGGAGTAGAACTGCATAATGAGCTCATCATTCCACTTTGTGAGCTTATGCCCAACAAAGTCTACTACTCCACAAGACTTGAAACTATCATAAACTCCAGGATAGTGATCTTCATTCTTCCTGATGTACTCCCAATCAACCCATCTCATGCCACAGACTATGGGCTTCTTGTCAAGCAACACTGTCTCATAGAAATCATGTTATTCCTTGGTATGGAACCTATAGTCCACAACAGTCCTTCTCCTGACAGCATAGGGGTCAGTCAATCTCCACTGTCTCAGACCTGCATCCTTCCTGAGCTTCATGTCTTCTGCAACTGGGTGAGCATCATTATGATCTAGGATCTTAGGCTTCAACTTCCTTAAGACTAGTGAGTCTTCATCTTCTTCTTCAGCAACTTCAGGCACTGGGGCCTTGTTCTTCTCTGCAGCTGGAATACTCCTGGTGTTCCTCTTGGGTGCAGACTTGGGTTTTGGAGCAGCAGCCTTGGGAGCATCTTTGGGCTTAGATGGAGTAGCCCCTGACCTTATAGAATCTCCCATCAGCTTTTGAGCTTTAGGTGCTGGTGCAACAACCTCTTCCTCTTCATCTTCAGAGTCTCTCCTCATAGAGGGCTTGCCAAGTACCTTGGCAGTAGTGGTTCTGACTCTCTTCTTCTTCTTTTCTTGGCCAACAGCTTCATCTTCAGACTCAATGGTGAACTTCATGGTTTCACCAGTAGCAACCTTCCTAGGTTTGGAAGTGATATTCTCCTTGTAGGTGCCTTCTTATGCATTCCTGGCTTAGTGGTAGCAGTTGTGCCATATTCCTTCTTCAGCACTTTCTTCTTTGAGGTGGCCTCATCCTCAACAGCCACATAGTCCTCATCCTCAGAATCTGAGGTCTTCTTCTTTCTGTCCCTGGTAGCTGCCTTTGGCAAGTTGCTGGGTGTGCTCCTGCTGCCATCATCATAGCTGCTAGAGGGACTAGTGCCCTCACTCATCTGAACTTGCTCCTCAGACTTATTTTGACTGTCACTCTGATCTGACATGGTGCAAACTCTGATAGCAGACCCTGTGAATAGATATAGATGAGGTAGAGTGGATGAGCATCACAAAGTATAGAGGTTTTTGCAAAAAGAATTGATTCAAAAACTTAGTTTTAGTTTTCCACAGAAAGCATTTCGGAGCTACCGATTTGTAAAGTCAGTGATACCGAAGCAGCTTTTGGAACCTAAACTAGTGAACTCTGTCAGACCGAGTCATAGTTTGGTGGCACCGAGACTGCTAGGGTTTCACAAAGTCCTGAACTCGGTCACACCGATTTGCAATGGCCTGAGCCAAATCGGTGGGACCGATTTCTACAACTCGGGCGGTCCGAGATGAGTTTGGCGGAAACCTAACCCTAAATTTTCAATCCAAAGCTAATCTACGGAGTGTTTTCGCTGGATAGGAAGATCTCAATCGTGGAAAGATACATGACAATGCAATATGCTAGGAATCGGAGTTAGGAATAGCACAAAGTTTCAAATCCATACCCTATTTCGGCGATGGATTTGCTAGGGCGGCAACGGCGGATTTGAATCACATTGACAGCGGCGGGAGGTCGCTGGCGACAAGGAGGACGATCCGGAGACCCGAGGAGGCAGGGCAGGCAGTGCGCGGGCGAAGAGGTTCAGAATATTTTCCAAATTTTCGCCCGGGGGTATATATAGCCTGACCCTGTCGGTGTGACCGAGTGGAACAACTCGGTGGCACCGAGATGCGTAATTGCAAGCAGTTACTGCAACTCGGTGTGACCAAAAAGTTCAAATGGGTTGCACCAAGATTGAAAACCTAGATCAACTTAGTGATCTCGGTGTGACCGAAATGGATGGATCGGTTAGACCGAAATGCACAAAGAGGTTTTGGAAGTTTAAGTCTATGACGAATCAGGGACTCCGAGTGCTCCTCACACAGAGTGGTTCGAATCTGTCTTGATCAAACTTTGTGATGTAGCATGAATAGAGTTTGAGACAAGAAAAGCATAGATAGCTAGAGAAGGTTCTTAGGCATTCTTGTCCATCCACTTGGCAAAAGAAAAGAAACCAAACAATCAAAACCACAAGTGGATGTCCTCGAATGAGTAAAATATGCAACCAACATGCTCACACAATAAAATGACAAATGAAATATGTGGCAAAGCATGCACAACCATTCTAGCATCTATCAAGCAATTGGCGATGACTAGGTCATTTATATATGAATATATTGACTTAGGAGTCAAATGAGAACATTTGATCATAGGTCATACTCATCGTTTAAGCACAAGTGGGGTTACCACTTTTACATAAAGCATTGTTGTGTTCACACCATTAGAGTTGCTTTAGCTCAATTCTTAGAGTAAAGATCCCCCTAGATGTGAGATCCCCCCTTAGAGGGATGAACTAACCTTGGGTTTTGTCGATGATGACTTCATGTAGGTGTTGAAGATGTGGATGCTCAAAGTTGATGTAGATCATTTGGAGCAATCCTTTGGAGTGAGTTGCACTTTCAATACCTACATGGGTTAGTCCCACAAGGAACAAACAAGGATATCCATAGACATAGAGTGATGCACACACAAGATGATGTCCATGAAAGCATTAGGTTACCTTGTCCCTTGTCTTACCAACAAGAGGGTTTGTGACTCCTTGAACTAGTGCAAGATGTGGAAGTTGATTGCACTTGTCCTTGCCAAAATGATATGAGTGAAATATGTTGGCGGAGTCACCCTCAAGAACTCTCTAGTTCTTATTCTTCTTCGGGATCCACTTCATCTTGATGGGAATCCTTGGAGTTGTAGTTGTACTCGATGAAGTAGAACTTGACGTAGTCTTGGGAACCCACTTGACCAAGGCCTTAGGAGCTTCTTCAAATGCATCAATCTCCTCTTGAAGCTTGTCCTTCCCTTTTTGCTTGTGGTCTTGTGGTGGAAGATCATCTTGAGCTTGTGTCCCTTTGAAAGAAGTAGGATCATACTTCTCTTGTTGAGGAACAAACTTCATCTTGGGGTATTGATCTTCTTCCGACTCAACTCCATTGTCATTGAACTTTCATTCAAAACCAACACCTTGGTTCTTCCGGTGCCTTCCTTGCTTGCGTACAATTTCCTCGAATTTCTTACTCCCTGCAAGGCTCTTGTAAACACTTTTCTCTATAATTCCCTTCAATAAGCTATTTTCTTGCTCAAGTGTAACTTGGCTAAGAGAATCATTAGTGGAATCAAGAGAACTACTAGAAGCAACAACATTGGATTTAGCATGATTATTGTTACTACTAGAGGAAGAATCTTTCTTGTTCTTGTTACTATACTTGACTTGAGACATATAAGTGGATAAGAGTAAACGCTTGGCAATGTAAGAAGAACTTTTATTGTGAAGATCATCATTGATTGCCTTTAAGAACTCATGCTCTTGCTCAACATTGAGCTTTTCAAAGCGTAACTTCTCATGGGTCCTTAAAAGTTCTCGATGATATCCTAAGATAGTTTCATGAGCTAACTTAAGATTGTTTTGTTCTTTAGTTAGGTGCTCAATCTTCTCCTTATCATTGTCATTTGTTTTATCTTGATTAGCATGATTAATTGATGTTTCATCATAGTATTCATCACTAGAGTTATCAACAAGTAAATCATCATCACCTAACAAGTCATCTTCATCACTATTGAAATCAACATACTCGGGGTGTGATACCTTTGGGCCTTTAGCCATGAAGCATCTTCCAAGTCCTTCATTTGGTGAATCAAATATGCCATAGGAGTTGGTCGACACAAGTGCTAGACCGGCAATACCTTCATATTGAGTATATTCGGAGTCGGAGTGATAGCTTCTCTCGGAGTGGTGGTCGGAGTCGGAGCCGGATACCCATTCACCAACATGAGCTTGATGTCTTTGTTTTGTGTATCTCCTTGATGACTTGTCCTTCCTTTCTGAGTCCTTGCTTCTTCGAGAGGTTCTTCGTTCATAGCGATCATCTCTACTCCTTCTCTCTCTTGGAGGTGATTCTTCCCTTTTGCTTCTCCTTTTAGGTGAGTCTTCTCTTCTTTTGTATGGAGCCATACACTCATTGGAGTAGTGTGCGGGTCTTCCACAATTGTAGCAATTTCGCTCATGACTAGAAGATCTTTTGTCATTGTAGGACCTCAACTTGGAACTTCTTTCCTTGCTTCTACTCTTGTAGAATTTGTTGAAGTTCTTCACCATTAAGCTCAATTCTTCATTGAAGGCTTGTTTCTCACTTGATGATGTAGGAGCATCACATGAGGCTTTGTAAGCACCACTAGACTTGTTGTGAAGCTCTTCTTTATCCTTAAGTGATATCTCATGAGCAACAATTCTTCCAATGACTTTGGTTGGCTTGAGATCTTTGTAGTTTGGCATCATTTGGATCAAAGTGCACACGGTATCATATTTTCCATGCAAGGCTCTTAGGATCTTCTTGATGATGAATTTGTCGCTCATGTCTTCACTTCCTAAGCCGACAATCTCATTTGTGATGAGAGCAAGCCTAGAGTACATTTCAGTGACACCTTCACCATCCTTCATTTTGAACTTGTAAACTTGACTTTGAAGCACATTCATTGGAATAGTTTCTGGGTCTTCCACAATTGTAGCAATTACGCTCACGACTAGAAGATCTTTTGTCATTGTATGACCTTGACTTGGAACTTCTCTCCTTGCTTCTACTCTTGTAGAACTTGTTGAAGTTCTTCACCATTAGGCTCAATTCTTCATTGAAGGTTTGTTTCTCACTTGATGATGTGGGAGCTTCACACGAGGCTTTGTAAGCACCACTTGACTTGTTGTGGAGCTCCTCCTTATCCTTGAGTGACATCTCATGAGCAACAATTCTTCCAATGACTTCTGCTGGCTTGAGATCTTTGTAATTGGGCATCATTTGGATCAATGTGCACATTGTATCATATTTTTCGTCCAAAGCTCTTAGGATCTTCTTGATGATGAATTTGTCGGTCATCTCTTCACTTCCTAAGCCGACAATCTCATTTGTGATAAGAGCAAGCCTAGAGTACATTTCAGCGACACCTTCACCATCCTTCATTTTGAACTTGTCAAGCTGACTTTGAAGCACATCCAACTTGGATTCCTTGACGGAGTCGGTACCTTCATCATATCAATCAAAGTATCCCAAATTTCCTTTGCATTCTCAAGACGGCTGATTTTGTTGAATTCTTCGGGGCACAATCCGTTGAAGAGGATATCACAAGCTTGAGCGTTGTATTGTAGCATCTTCAACTCTTCCGCGGTAGCTTCACGGTTCGGTTCTCTCCCATCAAAGAATTCACCTTGCAAGCCAATACACACAATAGCCCAAACGGCGGGGTTATGTCCAAGAATATGCATTTTCATCTTATGCTTCCAACTAGCAAAATTAGTACCATCAAAGTAAGGACCTCTACGGTGGTAATTTCCCTCGCTAGACGTCATACTCTCCTAGGCTGTGAAACCAAGGCTATGAGCACCAAAAGCGATGGAGATCAAGGAAAATGGAGACCAAAGCTCTGATAGCACTTGTAGGATCGAAAGTATGTCTAGAGGGGGGGGTGATTAGACTATTTGACCAAATAAAAATCTATCCTTTTCCCAATTTTAGTTCTTGGCAGATTTTAGCAACTTAGCATGATTCAAGCAATCTTAACACAATTCAAGCAAGCATGCAAAGAGTATATGAGCAGCGGAAAGTAAAGCATGCAACTTGCAAGAATGTAAAGGGAAGGGTTTGGAGAGTGCAAATGCAATAGGAGACACTGATATTTTTGTTGTGGTTCCGATAGGTGGTGCTATCGTACATCCACGTTGATGGAGACTTCAACCCACGAAGGGTAACGGCTGCACGAGTCCACGGAGGGCTCCACCCACGAAGGGTCCACGAAGAAGCAACCTTGTCTATCCCACCATGGACGTCGCCCACGAAGGACTTGCCTCACTAGTGTAGATCTTCACAAAGTAGGCGATCTCCTTGCCCTTACAAACTCCTTGGTTCAACTCCACAATCTTGTCGGAGGCTCCCAAGTGACACCTAGCCAATCTAGGATACACCACTCTCCAAGAAGTAACAAATGGTGTGTTGATGATGAACTCCTTGCTCTTGTGCTTCAAATGATAGTCTCCCCAACACGCAACTCTCTCTCACAAGATTTGGATTTGGTGGAAAGAAGATTTGAGTGGAAAGCAACTTGGGGAAGGCTAGAGATCAAGATTCATATGGTAGGAATGGAATATCTTGGTCTCAACACAAGTGCAGGTGGTTCTCTCTCAGAAAGTGTATGTTGGAAGTGTAGACATGTTCTGATGTCTCTCTCCATGAATGAAGAGTGGGTGGAGGGGTATATATAGCCTCCACACAAAATCTAACCATTACACACAACTTACCAATCTCGGTGGGACCGAATTGAGAAACTCGGTCGAACCGATTTAGGAAATCATGTGACTGTTAGGATTTTCGGTGGGACCGACACGCAAATTGGTAGGACCAATATGGTTAGGGTTAGGGCATAACGTAATCTCGGTGAGACCGGTTTTGGTAATGGACACATAGAGGGTTGGTAAGGCAAACTCGGTGGGACTGATTCGCTCATCTCGGTAAGACCGAAACGTTACGAAAAGGAAACAGAGAGTTTGCATTGTAATCTCGGTGGGACCGATCGCTCATCTCGGTTTGACCGAAACGTTACGAAAGGAAACATAGAGATTACAACCCCATCTCGGTGAGACCGAGATCCCTATCGGTGAGACCAATTTGCCTAGGGTTTGTGGCAGTGGCTATGACATCTGAACTCGGTGGAGCCGGATAGAAAGAATCGGTGGGGCCTAGTTTGACTTTTGGTTTAGGTCATATGTGGATATGAGAAAGTAGTTGAGGGTTTTGGAGCATATCACTAAGCATTTTGAGCAAGAGCCTCATTAAGCAACACCTCATCCCTTCTTGATAGTATTGGCTTTTCCTATAGACTCAATGTGATCTTGGATCACTAAAATAGAAAATGTAGAGTCTTGTGCTTTGAGCTTGAGCCAATCCTTTTGTCCTTAGCATTTTGAGGGATCCACTTTTCTCATCCATGCCATGCCAATCACTGAGCTTTCCTGAAATATTTATCTTGAAGTAGCATTAGCTCAATGAGATATATGTTGTTAGGAATTACCAAAACCACCCAGGGATAGTTGCACTTTCACTTTTCTCCATGGTGAACCCGCAGCGGGCACGGTGATTGATTAGTTCGGCCGCTTGAAAGTGCAACTATCCCTAGGTGGTTTTGGTAATTCATACCAACATATAGCTCATTGAGCTAGTGCTATTCCAAGACTATTATTTCAGGAAAGCTCAATGAATGGCATGGCATGGATGATGAAAGTGGATCCCTCAAAATACTAAGGACAAAGGACTGGCTCAAGCTCAAAAGCTCAAGACTCTTCATTTTACATTTTAGTGATCCAAGATCACATTGAGTCTATAGGAAAAGCCAATACTATCAAGGAGGGATGAGGTGTTGCTTAATGAGCCTCTTGCTTCAAGTGCTTAGTGATATGCTCCAAATACCCTCAACTACTTTCTCACATCCACATATGACCTAAACCCAAAGTCAAAATCGGTCCCACCGATTCTTTCTATCTGGCGCCACCGAGTTCAAATGTCATAGCCACTGCCACAAACCCTAGGCAAATCGGTCTCACCGATAGGGATCTCGGTCTCACCGAGATGGGATTGTAATCTCTCTGTTTCCCTTCGTAATGTTTTGGTCTAACCAAAGTGAGCGATCAGTCCCACCGAGATTGCAATGTAAACTCCCTGTTTCCCTTTCGTAACATTTCGGTCTCACTGAAATGAGCGAATCGGTCCCACCGAGTTTACCTGACCAACTCTCTGGAAAGCTTATTACCAAAATCGGTCTCACCGAGTTTGTGTAATCGGTCTCACCAGATTATGTTATGCTCTAACACTAACCATATCGGTCCTACCGAGTTGCATGTCGGTCCCACCGAAAATCCTAACGGTCACTAGGTTTACTAAATCGGTCCGACCGAGTCTGTTGAATCGATCCCACCGAGTTTGGTAAATTGTGTGTAACGGTTAGATTTTGTGTGGAGGCTATATATACCCCTCCACCTCCTCTTCATTCGTGAAGAGAGCCATCAGAACAAATCTACACTTCCAACTTACCATTTCTGAGAGAGAACCACCTACTCATGTGTTGAGGCAAAGATTTTCCATTCCTACCATATGAATCTTGATCTCTAGCCTTCCCAAGTTTCTTTCCACTCAAATCTTCTTTCCACCAGATCCTAATTCCATGAGAGAGAGTTGAGTGTTGGGGAGACTATCATTTGAAGCACAAGAGTAAGGAGTTCATCATCAACGCACCATTTGTTACTTCTTGGAGAGTGGTGTCTCCTAGATTGGCTAGGTGTCACTTGGGAGCCTCTAACAAGATTGTGGAGTTGAACCAAAGGGGCAATGAGATCGCCTACTTCATGAAGATCTACCGCTAGTGAGGCAAGTCCTTCGTGGGAGACGGCCATGGTGGGATAGACAAGGTTGCTTCTTCATGGACCCTTCGTGGGTGGAGCCCTCCATGGACTCGTGCAACCGTTACCCTTCGTGGGTTGAAGTCTCCATCAACGTGGATGTACGATAGCACCACCTATCGGAACCACGCCAAAAACATCCGTGTCTCCAATTGTGTTTGAATCCTCCAAACCCTTCCCTTTACATTCTTGCAAGTTGCATGCTTTAATTTCTGCTGCTCATATACTCTTTGCATGCTTTCTTGAATTGTGTGATGATTGCTTGACTTGTCCTAAGATAGCTAAAATCTGCCAAACTCTAAAATTGGGAAAAGGTTAAGTTTTTAATTGGTCAAGTAGTCTAATCACCCCCCCCCCTCTAGACATACTTCAAGGTCCTACAAGTGGTATTAGAGCTTTGGTCTCCATTTGCTTTGATTTCCATAGCTTTTGGTGGACATAGCCTTGGTTTCACAACCTAGGAGAGTATGGCGTCTAGCGAGGGAAATTATCACCGTAGAGGTCCTTACTTTGATGGTACTAATTTTGCTAGTTGGAAGCATAAGATGAAAATGCATATTCTTGGACATAACCCCGCCATTTGGGCTATTGTGTGTATTGGCTTGCAAGGTGAATTTTTGGATGGGAGAGAGCCGAACCGTGAAGCTAGCGCAGAAGAATTGAAGATGCTGCAATACAACGCTCAAGCTTGTGATATCCTCTTCAATGGTTTGTGCCCCGAGGAATTCAACAAAATCAGCCGTCTTGAGAATGCAAAGGAAATTTGGGATACTTTCATTGATATGCATGAAGGTACCGACTCCGTCAAGGAATCCAAGTTTGATGTGCTCGAAAGTCAGCTTGACAAGTTCAAAATGAAGGATGGTGAAGGTGTCGCTGAAATGTACTCTAGCTTGCTCTTATCACAAATGAGATTGCCGGCTTAGGGAGTGAAGAGATGACCGACAGATTCATCATCAAGAAGATCCTAAGAGCATTGGATGGAAAGTATGATACCGTGTGCACATTGATCCAAATGATGCCAAACTACAAAGATCTCAAACCAACGGAAGTCATTGGAAGAATTGTTGCTCATGAGATGTCACTCAAGGATAAGGAGGAACTTCACAACAAGTCAAGTGGTGCTTACAAAGCCTCATATGAAGCCCCCACATCATCAAGTGAGAAACGAACCTTCAATGAAGAATTGAGCTTAATGGTGAAGAACTTCAACAAATTCTACAAGAGTAGAAGCAAAGAAAGAAGCTCTAAGTCAAGGTCCTACAATGACAAAATATCTTCTAGTCGAGAGCGCAATTGCTACAATTGTGGGAGACCCGGACACTACTCCAATGAGTGTACGGCACCCTACAAAAGAAGAGAAGATTCTCCAAAAAGAAGAAGCAAAAGAGAAGTATCACCACCAAGAGAGAGGAGGAGTAGAGATGATCGTTATGAACGAAGACCCTCATGGATAAGCAAGGATTCGGAAAGGAAGGACAAGTCATCAAGGAGCTACACAAAATGAAGACATCAAGCTCATGTTGGTGAATGGGTATCCGGCTCCGACTCCGACAATCACTCCGAGAGAAGCTATCACTCCGACTCCGAATATACTCAAGATGAAGGTGTTGCCGGTCTAGCACTTGTGTCAACCAACTCCTACAACATATTTGACTCACCAAATGAAGGAATTGGAAGATGCTTCATGGCCAAAGGTCCAAAGGTAACACATTCCGAGTATGTTGATTTCAATAGTGATGAAGATGACTTGCTAGGTGATGATGATTTACTTGTTGACAACTCTAGTGATGAATACTATGATGAAACGTCAATTAATCATGCTAATCAAGATAAAACGAATGACAATGATAAGGAGAAGATTGAGCTTCTAACTAAAGAACTAAACACTCTTAAGTTAGCTCATGAAACTATCTTCGATGATCATCGAGAACTTTTAAGGGCTCATGAGAAGTTACGCTTTGAAAAGCTCAATCTTGAGCAAGAGCATGGGTTCTTAAAGGCAATCAATGATGATCTCCGTAAGAAAAGTTCTTCTTACATTGCCAAGCGTTTACTCTTATCTACTTACATGCCTCAAGTCAAGTCTAGTAACAAGTACAAGAAAGATCCTTCCTCTAGTAGTAACAATAACAATGCCAAATCCAATATTGTTGCTTCTAGTAGTTCTATTGATTCCACTAATGATTCTCTTAGCCAAGTTACACTTGAGCAAGAAAATAGCTTATTGAAGGGAATTATACAAAAAGGTGTATACAAGAGCCTTGCCGGGAGTAAGCAATTCGAGGAAATTGTACGCAAGCAAGGAAGGCACCGGAAGAATCAAGGTGTTGGTTTTGAACAAAAGTTCAATGCCAATGGAGTTGAGTGGGAAGAAGATCAATACCCCAAAACGAAGTTTGTTCCTCAACAAGAGAAGTATGATCCTACTTCCTTCAAGGGAACACAAGCATAAGATGATCTTCCACCACAAGACCACGAGAACAAAGGCAAGGATAAGCTTCAAGAGGAGATTGATGCATTTGAAGAAGCACCTAAGGCCTTGGTCGAGTGGGTTCCCAAGACTACGTCAAGTTCTACTTCATCAAGTACAACTACAACTCCAAGGATTCCCATCAAGATGATGTGGATCCCGAAGAAGAAGAACTAGAGAGTTCTTGAGGGTGACTCCGCCAACATTCTTCACTCATATCATTATAGCAAGGACAAGTGCAATCAACTTCCACATCTTGCACTAGTTCAGGGAGTCACAAACCCTCTTGTTGGTAAGGCAAGGGACAAGGTAACCTAATGATTTCATGGACACCATCTTGTTTGTGCATCACTCTATGTCTATGGATATTCTTGTTTGCTCCTTGTGGGACTAACCCATGTAGGTATGTTGAAAGTGAAACTCACTCCAAGGATTGCTCCAAATGATCTACATCAACAGTGAGCATCCACATCTTCAACACCTACATGAAGTCATCATTGACAAAACCCAAGGTTAGTTCATCCCTCTATTAGGGGGGGTCTCACATCTAGGGGGAGCTTAACTCTAAGAATTGAGTCAAAGCAACTCTAATGGTGTGAACAGATCAATGCATTATGTAAAAGTGGTAACCCCACTTGAGCTTAAACGATGAGTATGACCTATGATCAAATGTTCTCATTTGACTCCTAAGTCAATATACTCATATATAGCTGACCTAGTCATTGCCAATTGTTTGATAGATGCTAGAATTGGTTGTGCATGCTTTGCCACATATTTCATTTGCCATTCTATTGTGTGAGCATGTTGGTTGCATATTTTACTCATTCGAGGACATCCACTTGTTGCTTTGACTGTTTGGGTTCTTTTTCTTTTTGCCAAGTGGATGGACAATAATGCCTAAGAACCTTCTCTAGCTATCTATGCTTTTCTCGTCTCAAACTCTATTCATGCTACATCACAAAATTTGATCAAGTCAGATTCGAACCACTCTGTGTGAGGAGCACTCGGAGTCCCCGATTCGTCATAGACTTAAACTTCCAAAACTTCTTTGTGATTCTCGGTCTGACCAATTCCTCCATCTCGGTCCTACCGAAATCACTTAGTCGATCTAGGTTTTCAATCTCGATGCAACCGATTTGAACTTTTCGGTCACACCAAGTTGGTGTAACTGTATACAGTTATGCATCTCGGTCCCACCGAGTTGTTCCACTCGGTCACACCGACAGGGTCGGGCTATATATACTCACGGGCAAAATTTGGAAAACTTTCTCCGAATCTCTTCACCCACGCATAGCTCACTCTGCCTATCAGGTCTCCGGATCGTCTCCTCGTCGCCAGCCGCCTCCTGTCGCTGGTCTCCGCCACCGTCAACGGAATTCACCTCCGCCGTTGCCGCCGTAGCGAGTTCATCGCCAAGCTAGGGTATGGACTCGATCACAGTGATATCCCCGTCTGATTCCTAGCACATTGTGTTCATTATGATTCTTTCCACGATTGAGACACTCCTATCCAGTCAATACAATCCTTAGAATAGATTCGATTTGAAAATTTAGGGTTAGGTTTCTGCTGAAATCATCTCAGACCCACCGAGTTGAAAAACTCGGTCCCACCGATTTGGCTAATGCCATTGCACTAGTAACTCTCAGTCTGACCGAGAATTGCTAATCGGTGTGACCGATTTTAAAATTTTGTGAAACCCTAGCAGTCTTGGTACCACCAAACTGTGACTCGGTCCGACCGAGCTCATCAGTTTAGGTTCCAAAACTGCTTCGGTATCACCGAGTTTGAAAATCGGTTGATCCGAAATGCTTTCTGTGGAAAACTAAAACTGAGCTTTTGAATCATTCTTTTGCAAAAATCTCTGCATTTTGTGATGCTCATCCATTCTATCTCATCTATAACTATTCACAGGGTCAGCAGTCAGTGATTTCAGCATGTCAGACCAAAGTGATAGTCAGAACAAGTCAGAAGAGCAGATTCACATGAGTGAGGGCACTAGTCCCTCTAGCACTTCAGATGATGGCAGCAGGAGCACCCCAAGCAATTTGCCTAAAGGTGCCACCAGGACAAGGAAGAAGAGAACCTCAGAACCTGAGGATGAGGATTATATGGTAGAAAAGATAAGGCTACCTCCAAGAAAGTAGTGCTCAAAGAGGAGTATGCCTCAGCAAAGAACACAAAGCCTGGACTCAATAGGAAGGTTCCTGCCAAGAGGACACCTATGCTGAAGGTCAGAGGATCAACTCAAGTGCCTGAAAAGACTGAACCCAAAGAGGCACCTGCAAGAAGAGTCGCAACTTCCAAACCCAAGAAAGTTCCCACCGGAGAAACTATGAAGTTTACCATTGAATCAGAAGATGAAGCTGCTGGTCAAGATAAGAAGAAGAAGAAGAGAGCCAAAACCACTATGGCCCAGGTTCTTGGAAATCCCTCTATGAGGAGAGACTCTGAAGAGGAAGAAGAGGTTGCTGCACCAGCACCCAAGGCACAAAAGCTAATGGGTGATGCTATAAAGTCAGGGGCTGCATCATCAAAGCCCAAGGAAGCACACAAAGCTGCCCCATGCCCAAGATTGCACCAAAGAGGAATACCAGGAGTATTCCAGCTGCTGAGAAGAACAAGGCCCCAGTGCCTGAAGTTGCTGATGAGGAAGATGATGAAGGACAAGTCCTGAGGAAGCTAAAGCCCAAGATTCCAGACCACAATAATGCTCATCCTGTGGCTGAGAACATGAAGTTGAGAAAGGATGCATGACTCAGATTGTGGAGGTTGTCAGATCCATATGCTACCAGGAGAAGGACTGCTGTTGATTACAGGTTCGACACTAAGGAACAACAGGATTTCTATGAGACAGTGCTGTTGGACAAGAAACCTATAGTGTGTGATATGAGGTGGGTTGACTGGACCTACATGAAGGAAAATGAAGAACACTATCCTGGAGTGCAAGACAGTTTTGTTGCTTGTGAGTTGCAGACTTTGTTGGGCAGAAGCTCACAAAGTGGAATGATGAGCTCATTATGCAATTCTACTCCATAGCACACTTCTATCCAGATGGCAGGATAGTTTGGATGTCTGAAGGTACAAGGTACCAGTCAACAATAGAGGAATGAGCCAATCTGATCAATGCCCCAAAGGAAAGTGAAGATGACTTGGATGTCTATGCCAAGAAGAAGATGGATCACAATACCATGGCTCATATGTACAAGGAAATCCCAGATGCTGCAGTTGAGACACATAAGTTTGGGTCAGTTCATTTTCTTCTGTCAGGCTGCCAACAATCAACTGGATCCTAAGGCACACTCTTTTTCCCAAGTCAGGTGACCACAACATGATTAGAGGGCATGCTATCAACTTGCTGCACTTGTTTGATGTGCCACAAAAATTTAAGGTCATGAGCCTCATTGTTGAGACCATTAAGAGGATAGCAGCAGACGAGAAGAGAAGTTGTGGGTATGCCCCACAGATTCAGGAGTTGATTAACTCAAAGATGGGCACAGGAACATACTTGCTGGATAAGGAACATTTTGCTATCTATCCAGACTTTGAGGACAATCAAGTTGTGATGAATGAAAATGAACCATCATCAGTGTAAGCTCAAGAGAAGAAGGAGAAAGCAAAGAAAGAGAAGGATGCCAGGATGCCAACTCAAGAGGAGGCATCTGAGTACTTTTTGAAGAACAAGCAGGAGCAGCTTGGTTACTTGATAGCATCAACACTGAGGATTGAGAAGGGGTTGGCCACCCTAACTCAAAACCAGGAGAGCCTGGAAAGAATCATGGAACAAAAATTCTATGATCTAGATGTCAAAGTAACTGAGATTCAGTCTGTTGTGGAGCAGCTCCTGGATGACATGCAGGAGAGGAAGGGCAAGACAACCAATGATGCATTTGCCAGAGTGCCTAGAGCTCAGAGGTCAGCTGCAGTGCCTGTGACAGACACCAGAGCCACATCATCTGCACCAGCTACAGTTCCTACAGCTCCAGTGCAACCAGCTCCAGCACCAACTCCTCCAGCTCCATCCACATCAACTGAAGCCTTAGTCCAAGGAGCCATCTCTACACCACCACCTGAAGATCAAGCCTGAGAGTCGATCTAGCACTATGCATTTTCTATGAACTTTTTGGTAACTTGTTGCCAAAGGGGGAGAAAAATGTATAGATCATAGGCTTCGAGAGAGAGAGAGTGTTGCTTTTGTTCTCTCTTGCTTTGGTGGTTAAACTTTGTTTGCTTTTGATTGCTTGAGATACTATGCTATTACCTGTGAGACATTGATGATCATGTGTTTGATCATAAGATACACTTATGCTTGTTAGATGATATGATCATTCACTTTGCATGGTGATGAGTGCATGTATTCAATCTTTATTATTTTGAGCGCTCCACCAAGATGTATGTGACATGGAAGAGTAACCCATGAGCCTAATTCCTTGTGCATTTGCAGTCCAAAGCAAATTTTAAACTATACACAAATTTAGGGGGAGCTCTTGCTTATCACATACTTCTCAAAGCGATGATGTTTTTCAATCCTATTATCATTTGTCGAAGCTTTGATCTATATGTTGTCATCAATTACCAAAAAGTGGGAGATTGAAAGTGCAACTATCCCTAGGTGGTTTTGGTAATTCGTAACAACATATAGCTCATTGAGCTAATGCTATTCCAAGACTATTATTTCAGGAAAGCTCAATGAATGGCATGGCATGGATGATGAAAGTGGATCCTTCAAAATACTAAGGACAAAGGATTGGCTCAAGCTCAAAAGCTCAAGACTCTTCATTGTACATTTTAGTGATCCAAGATCACATTGAGTCTATAGGAAAAGCCAATACTATCAAGGAGGGATGAGGTGTTGCTTAATGAGCCTCTTGCTTCAAGTGCTTAGTGATATGCTCCAAATACCCTCAACTACTTTCTCACATCCACATATGACCTAAACCCAAAGTCAAAATCGGTCCCACCGATTCTTTCTATCCGGCGCCATCGAGTTCAAATGTCATAGCCACTGCCGCAAACCCTAGGCAAATCGGTCTCACCGATAGGGATCTCGGTCTCACCGAGATGGGATTGTAATCTCTCTGTTTCCCTTCGTAACGTTTCGGTCTAACCGAAGTGAGCGATCGGTCCCACCGAGATTGCAATATAAACTCCCAGTTTCCCTTTCGTAACATTTTGGTCTCACCGAAATGAGCGAATCGGTCCCACCGAGTTTACCTGACCAACTCTCTAGAAAGCTTATTACCAAAATCGGTCTCACCGAGTTTGTGTAATCGGTCTCGCCAGATTACGTTATGCCCTAACACTAACCATATCGGTCCTACCGAGTTGCATGTCGGTCCCACCGAAAATCCTAACGGTCACTAGGTTTACTAAATCGGTCCGACCGAGTCTGATGAATTGGTCCCACCGAGTTTGGTAAATTGTGTGTAACGGTTAGATTTTGTGTGGAGGCTATATATACCCCTCCACCTCCTCTTCATTCATGGAGAGAGCCATCAGAACAAACCTACACTTCCAACTTACCATTTCTGAGAGAGAACCACCTACTCATGTGTTGAGACCAAGATATTCCATTCCTACCATATGAATCTTGATCTCTAGCCTTCCCCAAGTTGCTTTCCACTCAAATCTTCTTTCCACCAGATCCAAATCCCATGAGAGAGAGTTGAGTGTTGGGGAGACTATCATTTGAAGCACAAGAGCAAGGAGTTCATCATCAATGCACCATTTGTTACTTCTTGGAGAGTGGTATCTCCTAGATTGGCTAGGTGTCACTTGGGAGACTCCGACAAGATTGTGGAGTTGAACCAATGAGTTTGTAAGGGCAAGGAGATCACCTACTTCGTGAAGATCTACCACTAGTGAGGCAAGTCCTTCGTGGGCGACGGCCATGGTGGGATAGACAAGGTTGCTTCTTCGTGGACCCTTCGTGGGTAGAGCCCTCCGTGGACTCGCGCAACCGTTACCCTTTGTGGGTTGAAGTCTCCATCAACATGGATGTACGATAGCACCACCTATCGGAACCACGCCAAAAACATCCGTGTCTCCAATTGCGTTTGAATCCTCCAAACCCTTCCCTTTACATTCTTGCAAGTTGCATGCTTTAATTTCTGCTGCTCATATACTCTTTGCATGCTTGCTTGAATTGTGTGATGATTGCTTGACTTGTCCTAAGATAGCTAAAATCTGCCAAACTCTAAAATTGGGAAAAGGTTAAGTTTTTAATTGGTCAAGTAGTCTAATCACCCCCTAGACATACTTCAAGGTCCTACACTGCCCGATAGTGCAACTCCCTATTACCTACCTTGGCATTCCCCCGACGACGCGCCGCCCTACTGCCGCCCAGCTACAACCATTTGTGGACTCGGTTGCTGCCAAGCTGCCCACTTGGAAGGCATGGCTCATGGATAAGGCTGGGCGCCTTGCTCTAGTCTAGTCGATGCTTAGTGCTATCCCCGTACATCATATGTTGTCATTCGCCCCTCCAAAGAAGACTCTTAAGCAGCTAGAGATGATCTAGAGGGGATTCCTATGGGCTGGATGCGCCACTGCTCAGGGAGGGCACTGCCATGTCAACTGGCGACACATTTGCCGCCCCATCGAGTACGGTGGACTAGGGGTGCAAGACCTGGAGCGCGTCGGGATGGCGCTTTGGCTTCGATGGCTCTGGTTCACACGTGTGGACACAGACCGTGCTTGGCAGAGGCTTGACCTCCAATTCTCGCCGGAGGAGCGCACACTATTCTTTGGCTCCACCACCATGACAGTTGGAAACGGCCTGTCGGCCCTGTTCTGGGAGGATCGTTGGATCAACGGGCAGTCCATACGCGAGCTGGCACCACTCTACCCGTGCATCCCCAAATGGCGACGAAATTCTAGGATGGTGGCAGAAGGGCTGCTCGAGAACTCCTGGGCGCGTGACATCCAGGGAGTCCTTGGCCTCCACGTGATAGGACAATACCTGATGATCTGGCAGAAGGTGAGTCATACTGTCCTATCAAACGACCCAGATCGGTTGCTATGGAGGTGGACGGCCAACCGCATCTACTCGGCACAGTCATGTTATGCGGTCACCTTACATGGCTCCACGCGATGCACTTCCTGGAAGCTAACTTGGAAAAGTTGGGCACCACCACGAGTCAAATTTTTCCACTGGTTGGCGAATGAAGATCGTCGGTGGACGGTGGAAAGGCTCGCTCGTCGCAGACTGCAGCATCACCCCAAGTGCCTTCTATGCGACCAAGCCACAGAAACAATTCAGCACCTGCTCCTGAACTACCCGTTCACTCGTCAAACATGGCATGCCATCTTGTCCTAGTTGTGCCTGCCGATCCGTGCACCGGCAAAGAGACCTCTGTCATGGCATGGTGGTAGCAAGCAAACTCACACACACCGGCAACACATCACAAGGCCCTCATGTCAATTGCCTTGCTTGTTCCTTGGATGCTCTAGAAGCACAGGAACATGTATGTCTTCGACAATGCGACACCTGTCGGTGTCAAAACCGGCGGATCTCGGGTAGGGGGTCCCGATCTATGCGTCAAGGCCGATGGTAACAGGAAGCAAGGGACACAGATGTTTACCCAGGTTCGGGCCCTCTCGATGGAGGTAAAACCCTACTTCCTACTTGATTAATATTGAAGATATGGGTAGTACAAGAGTATATCTACCACGAAATCGTAGAGGCTAAACCCTAAGAGCTAGCCTATGATGGTATGATTATAATTGTGATCGGCCTTCTAAGGACCAACCTCTCCGGTTTATATAGACACCGGAGAGGGCTAGGGTTTACATGGAGTCGGTTACAAGGAAGGAAACACAATATCCAGATTGTCAAGCTTGCCTTCCACGCCAAGGAGAGTCCCATCCGGACACGAGCCGAAGTCTTGAGTCTTGTATCTTTACGCTTCAATAGTCCGGACGTTGTACATAGCCCGGCTGTCCGGATACCCCCTTATCCAGGACTCCCTCAACACCCTCAATCAATTTCCTAGTTGATTAGATTAAGGACGAGGCCCGCTGCTGGGTTAGAGCCGGTGCCCAGGGGCTTAGGGTTGTTCTGCCCCCATCCTGGGACGTACACTGGTTGGCCAATGCCGCTGTAAACTCACCTCCTAGGAAGCTTTTTCCACCTCTCTTTTCAATGAGATGAAACACACAAGCCTTTTGCATTTTCTCGAAAAAAGGATAACAAGATGGGGTCTATTCCTACATGAATAGATCTTGTCTACATCATGTCATCATTCTTATTGCATTACTCTGTTTCTCCATAAAATTTAATACACTAGATGCATGCTGGATAGCAGCCGATGTGTGGAGTAATAGTAGTAGATGCAGAATCGTTTTGGTCCACTAATCTTGGATGTGATGCCTATATAATGATCATTGCCTGGATATCGTCATAATTATTTGATCTTCTATCAATTTCCCAACAGTAATTTGTTTACCCACCATGTGCTATTTTCTTGAGAGAAGCCACTAGTGATATCTATGTTCCCCGGGTCTATTTTCCCATCATATACTTCTAGATCTACAATGTTGTTTGCCTTTTCCTTTATTTGCATCTTTTATTTTCAGATCTATATTATTAAAAACCAAAAAATACCTCGCTGAATTTTATTTGTCATTATCCTAGTTGCATCTACCAATTTATCTATTTACCAATCGCTTACCCGAGAGGGATTGGCAACCCGTCTTACGCGTCGGGTTGCAAGTGTTTGTTCTTTGTGTGCAGGTATTGTTTACATAGTCTTGCTTGGTCCTCCTACTAGATTGATACCTTGGTTTCATGACTAAGGGAAATACCTACATTAGTTGTGTTGCATCATCCCTTCGTCTTTGTGGAAATACCGACGTAGTTTCTAGCCACATCAAGAGTTAGCGCGGTTGGGGTTGGAATGGACTCAGGGGGGCGGAAGTTCCAGGCAGACCAGAGGTTTCGGGTTCTGGAGGTTCCGAGCGATGTTCCGGGCAGGGTCCGGGCTGGACAGAGAGTTGGCATGTCCGGGCGTCACCAGGAGTGTGGACGGCCGGAGGTTCTGCGCTGTGGCCGGAAGTTCTAGGCTTGGAAGAAACTCTGCACAAGTCTTGATGTTGGTTGCTCCTCCTCCTTCTTTGTGATGGACGATGTACCTGTTACACATAGTATCCCTGACTTAGGTAGCAACCATGTCTCACTCCAATGGAAAGGGGAAGCATGTAGGAGCGAGTTCACCTTGTGTCCAATGGCATATGCTCGAGGTCTAGGTCTCGTCGTATGTCCACTTGGGGCTTGGGGAGTAGTCATGGTGTACATGGGGATGATCGTAGGATGATCTGCATCATCTCCCCCCCCCCCCTTGGGAAAGATCTAACCTCGGATCATAAACCTCATCACCATGGAAACGGTTGTCGTGGACGAACTTGTAGTTGGATGGAGTTGAACACATGGCGCAATCCAAGTAGTCCAAGGTGTCTCTGGAATGGTCATTGCTCAATGTCATGGAAAGAGTGTCGGTCTGGTGGTGCATCCACTAAGTTTGAGCGCTCCGCAAATTAAAGGTCCATAGGGTCCATCTCCAATGTCGGTCCTCCATTCAATATATGTATCATGTAGACAACAAGAAGGAACAACAATGAAAGTATGGCCCATCCAATATGCATATTTGAAGATGGCTCAAAGGGGATGAGTTCACCTTTAGTAGTTTCTTGAAAATTTTGGTGTCGCACATCATGTACGCCTTCACATAACCAATATGTCTCGTGATGGTACTGCCTTGTGAATCCTTCAAAATGAAAGAACATGACAAACACTTGGAAAAACAAATAAGGTTAGCGTAAATGCAAAACCTATCATTCGTGTGGTGAGATACCCAACAAGTGTTTTCATCATTCTTATAATAAGAAAGGACAAGGTTGTAGGGCATAGTATGTAGGCATAAGATGCTAGCACAACCAAAGGCATTAAGCGCAATCAAACAAGCATGCTTCACAAATAAGATGTCCAAGTCTCCAAGATCAATAAGCATAGCATGGTTGCACTTAGTAAAAGTTGGTATGAGAGAGGCAACTAATAGAGACAAGAGACAATGCTCAAGATAAATCATGTGAGAGGCATGAACATATATACTATCAACCCAATGAAATGAGTAATAATGGATCATGCGTGATGCAACCAACCAAGTAATCATATGAATCAAGTCATGCAACCTAGTAGTGCGAAGATGCAACATACTAGAGGTATTCATGGCAATCATGTCATGTGCGCAAATAGTGGGCATACATAAGGCACATGACATATCACAAGCATGAAAACAAGATATGAGTATTGTATCATCATTGTATTGGCAAGAAGTCCTATGTAAATAGCAATGGAACATCATGACTCTCCCAACACAAGAGTCAACAATAGCATGATGTACAAGGTAAACATGGTAATAGAAACAAGGATCTCCACCAAGCATGCACATACACATAGGAGTAGCATATGGGTAAATGCAAGCAAGGGTCACAATTGCATGGCAAAGGCATAGAAAGAAGTGTAACATGCAAATGAACACGATAAAATGGGCATAATGTAACAAGTGGTGAATAGCCCAAACTCGTATGAGATCCAAGTAAAAGTGTAGGATCGAAAGTATGTCTAGAGAGGGGTGAGTAGACTACTTGACCAAATAAAAATCTAACCTTTCCCAATTTTAGTTGTGGGCAGATTCTAGCAATTAGCACAAGTCAAGCAGTCAACCTACACATGCAATTCTAAGAACGTAGCAGTGGAAAGTAAAACATTGCATATGAAGGTAAAGGGAAGGGTTTGGAGAAGGCAAACGCAATGGAGACACAAAGATTTTTGACGTGGTTCCGATAGGTGGTGCTATCGTACGTCCATGTTGATGGAGACTTCAACCCACGAAGGGTAACGGTTGCGCGAGTCCATGGAGGGATCCACCCACGAAGGGTCCACGAAGAAGCAACCTTGTCTATCCCATCATGGCCATCGCCCACGAAGGACTTGCCTCACTTGGCTAGATCTTCATGAAGTAGGCGATCTCCTTGCCCTTACAAACTTCTTGGTTCAACTCCACATCTTGACGGAGGCTCCCAAGCGACACCTAACCAATCTAGGAGACACCACTCTCGAAAAGGTAATAGATGGTGCATTGATGATGAACTCCTTTCTCTTGTGCTTCAAATGATAGTCTCCCCAACACTCAATTCTCTCTCTCAGATATGGCTATGGTGGAAAGATGATTTGAGTGGAAAGCAACTTGGGGAAGGCTAGAAATCAAGATTCTTCTGGTAGGATTGGAATGTCGTGATCTCAACACATGAGTAGGTGGTTCTCTCTCAGAAAATGTATGGTGGAAGTGTAGGCACATTTTGATGGCTCTCTCATAAATGGAGAAGGGGGTGGAGGGGTATATATAGCCTCCACACAAAATCCAATCGTTACACACATTTGACTCATCTCGGTGGGACCGAATAGTTCAACTCGATGAGACCGATATGTTCAGTAATGTGAATGTTAGGAATCTCGTTGGGGCCGACTGGAACAAGTCGGTGAGACTGATGTGCTAAGGCTTAGGGCAAACATCATCGCGGTGGCACCGATTGCATCAACTAGGTGAGACCGAAGTGAAGCAATAAGGCAATAGAGAATCTTTCAAGCCAACTCACTGAGACCGATCGCATAACTCGGTGAGACCAAAATAAATGCAACAAGTCATAGTGTGTTGGTAGGGCCATCTCGATGAGACCGAGACCGGTGAGAAAGTGGCCATGTCATAAGAAATCGGTGGCGCCGGATAGAAAGAATCGGTGGGTCCGAGTTGGAGGTTAGGATTTTGACATATTTGGATGGAGAAAGTGGTTGAAGGTTTTGGAGCAATATCACTAAGCGTTTGAGCAAGCAATCCATTAAGCAACACCTCATCCCCTTTTAATAGTATTGGCTTTCCTATGGACTCAATGCGATCTTGGATCACTAAAATAAAGATGGGGAGTCTTGAGCTTTTGCCAATATTTGTCCTTAGCATTTTAAGGGGTCCACATCTCTAGTACATGACATGCTATCCATTGAACTTCCTGAAATATTTATCTTGAATGGATATTAGTTCAATGAGCTATATGTTGTTATGAATTACCAAAACCACCTAGGATTAGTTGCACTTCCAATCTCCCCCCTTTTTGGTAATTGATGATAACATATAGATCGAAGCTTCAACAAATGATAAAATGAATGAAATACATCATCGGTTTGAGAAGTATGTGATAAGCAAGAGCTCCCCCTAAATTTGTGCATTATTTAAAATTTGTGTCTGAATGCAAATGCATAATCGATTAGGATCATGGGTCACTCTTCCATGTCACATACATCTTGGTAGAGCGCACAAAATGATAAGAGTGAAATAGCATGCACGCATCACCAAATACATAAGTGAATGATTATACACAAATAATCATAGAGATAGGCATGACTCACACATTAAGCATAGTATGATCAAACACACAATCACACAAGGTATCTCACGAGCATAAAGCAATGAGTATCACAAACCAAATGAACGAAGTAGCAAATGGCAAATAAAATCCAACAAGCAAAAGAACGAGACATTGTCTCTCTTGAAGCCTATGATCTATACATTTTCTCCCCCTATGGCAACAAGTTACCAAAAAGCTTGAAAAAGTATAGTGCTATGCGACACTCTAGGCACGATCTCCGGGAACTCCTGAGGGGGTCTTCTGGCTTGTTGCTCAGGTGTGCATAGACGGTGTTGGGATAACTGCTTCTGCAAATGCCTCGACTGATGTCTGTTGAGTTGGTGGTATTGACACTAGTGGTAGCACTATGGCAGTGGCGGTAGGTGCAGAGTGTAGTCCTGGTGTCTGCAACTGGCACAGCTGATGACCTTTGTGCCCTAGGCACTGTCAGAAATCTGTCAATGGTTAGTCTGTCATCTCCACTCTCAGCATCATCTCTCAACTTCTCAACAATAGATTGTATCTCTGTGACCTTGACATCAAGATTGTACATTTTGTCCTCAACTATCCGCTTTAGGCTCTCCTAGTTCTTGGCTAAGTTGGCCAAACTTCACTCAATCATCAGAGTTGCTTCTAACAAATATGTAAATTGGTCTTGCTTTGACTTGAGATTCACTATTGATGCATTGGGTGCACTAGCTGCCTTTGCTGCTTTAGTTGCCTCTGCTTTTTTGCCTTCTCTTGGGCCTCAACAGAAGTTAGATGGGAAGGATCCATCACGGCTTCATTATCTTCAAACTCTGGCTGAAGAGGAAGGTGCTCTCTATCAAGCAGATATGTTCATGTACATACCTTGGAGTTGATAAGCATCTGTATGTGTGGTGCATATCCACATGACCTATTTTGATCAGCAGCAGTCCACTTGATTGTCTCTACAATCAGGCTCATGACTTTGAACTTCTGTGGAATATCAAACAAATGTAGCAAGTTGATGGAGTGGCCACGAATCATTCTCTCATCTCTAGACTTGGGCAACAAGGGGGTGCCTCAAAATGTAGTTTGTGGTGGACAAACCAGCAAGCAAATAGTAAATGGAGCCAAACTTGTGAGTTTCCAAAGCCTCATCAGGAATGGTCTTGTACATGTGTGCCATAGTGTTGTGATCCATCCCGGGATTTCCATATACATAAATATCTTCTTCTTCTTCTTCTTCTTCTTCTCGGGCATTGATGAGAGCAGCCCATTCAGAGATTGACGCCTGGTATCTAGTGCCCTCAGTCATCCATACAATTTTTCCATCTGGGTAAAAGTGTGTAGTGGAGTAAAAATGCATCACCATATCATCATTCCATTTGGTGAGCTTTTATCCAACAAAAGCATCAACACCTGTCAACCTAAAGCTCTCATGAACATGGGGGAAGTAGTCTTCATTGGTATCTATATACTTCCAATCCACCCATTTCATGTTGCTTATGATGGGCTTCTTGTCAAGCAACCCTGTCTCATAAAAATCTTGTTGTTCTCTGGTATGGAAACAATAGTCATTTGTTGTTCTTCTCCATGCAGAATAGGGATCCATTTTCCTCCATTCTCTTAGTCCACTACCCTTCCTGAGCTTTATGTTTTCATCCACTAGATGTCCATCACCATGGTCTGGAATCTCTGGCTTCAATTTTCTGAGCACTTGTGGCTCTTCATCCTCTTGAACCTCTAGCACTGGGGCCTTGTTCTTTTCAGCGAGAGGGGTATTTCTTATGGATATCTTGGGAGCAGCAGCCTTAGGTGCAGGCTTGGTCTTGGACTTGGAGGGTGCAGCACCTGTCTTAATGGCATCTGCCATAAGGGTTTAAGACTTGGCAGGGGGTGCAGCTGGTTCCTCTTCCTCCTCATCTTCATCATTCACCATCATGGACGGTATGCCAATCACTCTGGCAATGGTCTTCTTCACTCTCTCTTTCCTCTTTTTCTTCCGATCAACAGCTTCTTCTTTTTCTCTTGTCTCAAGAGTAAATTCCATGGTCTCTTGTGGAACTGTTGATTTTCTGGCCTTAGACATAGGAACTCTCTTTGCAAGGGCCATCTTCTGGAGACCTAGCTTTGTAGAGTAGTAGTGCTATACTCTTTCTTGAGCACTTTCTTCCTTGTTGAAGTGACCTCTTCTTCAACCACAAAATCTTCATCCTCACTGTCTGAGGTTCTCTTATTTCTTTGTCTAGTGGCAGCTTTGGCAGATTGCTTGGAGTACTTCTGCTACTATCATCATAGCTTCCACTATGGATTGTGCCCTCACTAAGATTAACCTCTTCCTCTGACTTGTTCTGGCTGTCACTTGCATCAGACATCTTGCAGACAGACCCTGTGAATAGATAGGTATGGGTAGAGTGGATGAGCATCACAAAAAGTAGCTTGTTTTGCAAAAAAGTTTGAACCAAAACTTTAGTTTTTCTTTTCTGCAGAAAGCATTTCAGAGCTACCGGTATGAAAATCTTGGTGACGCCGAAGCATTAACAAAGTCTAAACACACAAAATCGGTTAGACTGAGTTGTGGTTTGGTGAGTCCGAGATGCTAGGGTTTCATAGAGGTTTTGCTTTCGGTCTCACTGATCAGTTGGTGGCACCGAGTTGTACTTAGTGCAATGGCCAGGGCCAATCGGTGGAACCGAAGGATTCATTTCGGTCGGTCCGAGATGAGCTCGACGAAAACCTAACCCTAAATTTTTTCATAGAATCTAATCTAATGGAGCTTTTGTGTGGATAGAAAGTTTTCATTCGTGGCAAGAAGATAGGAAAAATCTTTGTGCATTGAATCGGAAAGAGGAATGGCACAAAGGGGTCGAACCATACCCTAGCTTGGTGACGATTCGCTACGGCGACAAGGACGGTGAAGATTTCCATTGACGGCGATGGAGACCTGATACATCTCCAATGTATCTATAATTTTTTATTGTTCCATGCTATTATATTATCTGTTTTGGATGTTTTATATGCATTAATATGCTATTTTATATTATTTTGGGACTAACCTATTAACCTAGAGCCCAGTACCAGTTCCTGTTTTTTTCCTTGTTTTTGAGTTTCGTAGAAAAGGAATACCAAACGGAGTCCAAACAGAATGAAACCTTCGCGATAATTTTTCTTGGACCAGAAGACAACCAGGAGACTTGGAGATGAAGTCGGAGGAGCCACGAGGCGGCCACAAGGACGAAGGGTGTGCCCAGGGGTGTAGGGCGCGCCCCACCCTTGTGGGCCTCTCGTGACCCTCCTGAACTAATTCTTTTGCCTATATATTCCCATATATCCCCAAACCAACAGGGGCATCAACAAAAAAAATTTCCGCCGCCGCAACCTTCTGTACCCGTGAGATTCCATCTAGGGGCCTTTTCTGGCGTCCCGCCGGAGGGGGATTCGACCAAGGGGGGCTTCTACATCAACTCTATTTCCCTTCCGATGAAGCATGAGTAGTTTACCACAGACCTATGGGTCCATAGCCAGTAGCTAGATGGCTTCTTCTCTCTCTTGGATTCTCAATACCATGTTCTCCTCGGTATTCTTGGGGATCAATTCGATGTAATACTATTTTGTTGTGTGTTTGCCGAGATCCGATGAATTGTGGATTTATGATCAGCTTATCTATGAATATTATTTGAATCTTCTCTGAATTCTTATATGCATGATTTGATATCTTTGTAATTCTCTTCGAACTATCGGTTTGGTTTGGCCAACTAGATTGGTTTTTCTTGCAATGGGAGAAGTGCTTAGCTTTGGGTTCAATCTTGCGGTGTCCTTTGCCAGTGACAGTAGGGGCAGCAAGGCACGTATTGTATTGTTGCCATCGAGGATAAAAAGATGGGGGTTTCGTCATATTGCTTGAGTTAATTGCTCTACATCATGTCATCTTACTTAATGCATTACTCTGTTCTTTATGAACTTAATACTCTAGATGCATGCTAGATAGCGATCGATGTGTGGAGTAATAGTAGTAGATGCAGAATCGTTTCAGTCTACTTGACATGGACGTGATGCCTATATTCATGATCACTGCCTTAGATATCATCATAACTTTGCACTTTTCTATCAATTGATTGGCAGTAATTTGTTCAGCCACTGTATTATTTGCTATCTTGAGAGAAGCCTCTAGTGAAACCTATGGCCCCCGGGTCTATTTTCCATCATACAAGATTCTGATCTACTATTCTTGCAATCTTTTACTTTCCAATCTATAAACCAAAAATACCAAAAATATTTAATTTATCGTTTATCTATCTCTATCAGATCTCACTTTTGCAAGTAACCGTGAAGGGATTGACAACCACTTTATCGCATTGGGTGCAAGTTTGTTTGATTGTTTATGCAGGTATTCAGTGATTTGTGTGTTGTCTCCTACTGGATTGATACCTTGGTTCTCAAACTGAGTGAAATACTTATCACTACTTTGGTGGATCACCCTTTCCTCTTCAAGGGAAAAATCAATGCAAGCTCAAGAAGTAGAAAGACCTGCGGCGGAGACGGCGATGATCCGGAGACCAAGGGGCGGCAGCATTGGGGCGCGAGCATGAGTGATTTGAAGAAATTTACAACCGTACGGGTTTGTAGGATATATACCCAGTAGTTGTCAGTGGCGCTGAATGGAATGCTTCGATGGCACCGAGATGCAAAACTGCATGCAGTTAATGCAGATTGGTGGGATCGAGTCATTCTAATCGGTATCACTGAGATGAAAACCTAGATCAGTCTGGTGATTTCGGTGGGACCGAATAGGAGTGAGTTGGTCTGACCGAAATACACAAGAAGATTTTGGAAAGCAGCCCTTGATGGATCGATGACTCCGAGTGCTCCTCACCATCAGGGTCCGAAAAAGACTTGTTCAATTTTTTGTGATGTGGCATGAATAGACTTTGATATGAGAAAAGCATATATAGCTAGAGAAGGTTCTTAGGCATTCTTGTCCATCCATTTGACCAATAAAACCCAGACAATCAAAAACAACAAATGGATGTCCTCAAATGAAGAAATTATGCAACTAACATGCTCACACAATAACATAGCAAATGAAATATGTGACAGATCATGCACAAACAATTCTACCATCTAGCAAGCAATTGGCGATGACTAGGTCATCTATATATGAGTATATTGACTGAGGAGTCAAAAGAGAACATTTGATCGTTGGTCATACTCATTGTTTAAGCACAAGTGGGGTTACCACTTTTACATAAAGCATTGATGTGTTCACACCATTAGAGTTGCTTTAGCTCAAATTTTAGAGCAAAGCTCCCCCTAGATGTGATATCCCCCCTAAGAGGGATGAACTAACCTTGGGTTTTGTCGATGATGACTTCATGTAGATAGTGAAGATGTGGATGCTCAATGTTGATGTAGATCTTTTGGAGCAATCCATTGGAGTGTTGCACTTTCAATACCTGCATGGGTTAGTCCCGCAAGGAACATACAACGATATCCATAGACATAGAGTGAATTGGACATATGATGATGTCCATGAAAGCATTAGGTTACCTTGTCCCTTGTCTTACCAACAAAAGGGTTTGTGAATCCATGAACTAGTGCAAGATATGTAAGTTGATTGCACAAGTCCTCGCCAAGATGAATATGAGTGAAATATGTCGGTGGAGTCACCCTCAAGAACGCTCTAGTTCTTCTTCTTTGGGATCCACATCAACTTAATGGGAAACCTTGGAGTTGTAGTTGAACTTGATGATGTAGAGCTTGATTTAGTCATGGTAACCCACTTGACCATGGCCTTAGGAGCTTCTTCAAATGATTCAATCTCTTCTTAAAGCCTGTCCTTACCTTTTAGCTTGTGGTCATGTGGTGGGAGATCATCTTGAGCTTGTGTTCCCTTGAAAGAAGTGGGTTCATACTTCTCTTGTTGAGGAACAAACTTTAGTCTTGGGGTATTGATCTTCTTCCCACTCAACTCCATTGGCATTGAACTTTTGTTCAAAACCAACACATTGGTTCTTCCGATGTCTTCCTTGCTTGTGTACAATTTCCTCAAATTTCTTACTTCCGGCAAGGCTCTTGTAAACACCTTTCTCTGTAATTCCCTTCAATAAGCTATTTTCTTGCTCAAGTGTAACTTGGCCAAGAGAATCATTATTGGAATCAAGAGAACTACTAGAAGAAACAATATTAGATTTAACATGGTTATTGTTACTACTAGAGAAAGAATCCTTCTTGATCTTGTTGCTAGATTTTACTTGTGGCATGTAAGTAGACAAGAGGAGACGTTTGGCAAGATAAGAAGAACTCTTCTTTCGAAGATCATCATTGATAGCTTTTAGAAACTCATGCTCTTGCTCTAAATTTTGCTTCTCGAAGCATAGATTCTCAATAGTCCTTAGGAGCTCCCTACGATCCTCTAGAGCTATTTCATGAGCTAACTTAAGAGTGTTTAATTCTTTAGTTAGATGCTCAATCTCCTTCTTATCATTGTCATTCGTTTCACCTTGATTAGCATGATTACTAGCAAGTTCATCATATTTTTCATCACTAGTGTTGTCAACAAGTAAATCATCATCACCTAGCAAATCATCTTCATCACTATTAAAATTAACATACTCGGGGTGTGATACCTTAGGGCCTTTAGCCATGAAGCATTTCCAATTCCTTCATTTGGTGAGTCAAATATGTCGAAGGAGCTGGATGACACAAGTGCAAGACCAGTAACACCTTTATCTTGAGTATAGTCGGAGTCGGAGTGATAGCTTCTCCCGGAGTACTTGTCTAAGTCGGAACCGGATACCCATTCACCAACGTGAGCTTGATGTCTTCGTCTTGTGTATCTCTTTGATGATTTGTCCTTCCTTTCCGAATCCTTGCTTCTACGAGAGGGTCTTTGTTCATAATGATCATCTCTACTTCTTCTCTCTTTTGGAGGTGAGTTATCTCTTCTACTACTCCTCTTTAGTGAGTCTTCTCTTTTCTTGTAGGGAGCCATACACTCATTGGAGTAGTGTCCGGGTCTTCCACAATTGTAGCAATTACGATCATGACTAGAAGATCTTTTGTCATTGTAGGACCTTGACTTGGAGCTTCTCTCTTTGCTTCTATTCTTGTAGAACTTTTTGAAGTTATTCACCATTAAGCTCAATTCTTCATTGGAGACTTGCTTTTCGCTTGATGTTGTAGGAGCATCACTTGAAGCTTTATAAGCATCACTTGACTTGTTATGGAGCTCTTCCTTATCCTTGAGTGACATCTCATGAGCAACAATTCTCCCAATGACTTCCATGGACTTGAGATCTTTGTAATTGGGCATCATTTGGATCAAAGTGCACACGTTGTCGTATTTTCCATCCAGGGCTCTTATGTTCTTCTTGATGGTAAATTTGTCGGTCATCTCTTCAATTCCTAAGCCGGCAATCTCATTTGTGATGAGAGCAAGACTAGAGTACATTTCGACGACTCCTTCACCATCCTCCATCTTGAACTTGTCAAGTTGACTTTGAAGCACATCCAACTTGGATTCCTTGACGGACTCGGTACCTTCATGCACATCAACCAAAGTATCCCAAATATTGTTTGCATTCTCAAGGTGGCTGATTTTGTTGAATTCTTCGAGGAATAATCCAGTGAAGAGAATATCGCAAGCTTGAATATTGTATTGTGATGTCTGCTAGAACTACGTCGGTATTTCCCCAAAGAGGAAGGGATGATGCAGCACAACAACGGTAGGTATTTCCATCAGTGATGATACCAAGGTTATCGAACTAGTAGGAGAACCACGCAACACAACGTAAACAACCCCTACACACAAATAACAAATACTCGCAACCCGACGTGTTAAAGGGGTTGTCAATCCCTTTCGGGTAACGGCGCCAGAAATTGGCGAGTGGACGGGGGAAAGTTGTAATAGATTGTATAAATAGATCACAAATAAAATAAAGTGCAGCAAGGTATTTTTGTATTTTTGGTTTAATAGAACTGAAAATAAAAGCAAATAAAATAGATCACGAAGGCAAATATATTAAAGAAGAGACCCGGGGCCGTAGGTTTCACTAGTGGCTTCTCTCGAAAAAAATAGCAAACGGTGGGAAAACAATTACTATTGGGAAATTTATAGAACTTCAAATAATCATGACGATATCCAGGCAATGATCATTATATAGGAATCACGTCCAAGATTAGTAGACCGACTCCTGCCTGCATCTACTACTATTACTCCACACATCGACCGCTATCCAGCATGCATCTAGTGTATTAAGTTCATGGAAAAACGGAGTAATGCAATACGATGACATGATGTAGACAAGATATATTTATGTAGAAATAGACCCCATCTTGTTATCCTTAATAGCAACGATACATACGTGTCGTTTCCCCGTCTGTCACTAGGATCAAGCACCGTAAGATCGAACCCATCACAAAGCACCTCTTCCCATTGCAAGATAAATAGATCAAGTTGGCCAAACAAAACCCAAATATCGGAGAAGAAATACGAGGCTATAATCAATCATGCATATAAGAGATCAAAGAAGACTCAAATAACTTTCATGGATAAAAACATAGATCTGATCATAAACTCAAAGCTCATCGGATACCAACAAACACACCGCAAAAAGACTTACATCATATGGATCTCCAAGACCATTGTATTGGAATCAACAGAGAGAGAGAGAGAGGAAGCCATTTAGCTACTAACTACGGACCCGTAGATCTACAAAGAACTACTCATGCATCATCGGAGAGGCACCAATGGACATGATGAACCCCTCCGTGATGGTGTCTAGATTGGATCTGGTGTTTCTGGAACTTGCGGCGGCTGGAATTGATTTCCATTGACCCCCCCTAGGGTTTATGGAGTATTGTGGTATTTATAGAGCAAAGAGGCGGTGCGGGAGGCCACCGAGGTGGGCATAACCCACCTGGGCGCGTCTGGGCCCCCAAGCGCGCCCTGGTGGGTTATGCTCCCCTCGGGGCACCCCTCTGGTACTTCTTCGGCCCAACTTGTGTCTTCTGGTCCAGAAATCGACAAAAAGTTTCGCTGCGTTTGGACTCCATTTTTTATTGATTTCTTGCGATGTAAAAAACAAGCAGAAAACAGCAACTGGCACTGGGCACTATGTCAATAGGTTAGTACCAAAAAATGATATAAAATGATTGTAAAATATCCAAGAATGACAATATAACAACATGGAACAATCAACAATTATAGATACGTTGGGGACGTATCAGCATCCTCAAGCTTAATTCCTGCTCGTCCTCGAGTAGGTAAATGAGAAAAACAGAATTTTTGATGTGGAATGCTGCCTAACATGTTCATCACATATTCTTTTCTTTATAGCATGGACATTTGGACTTTTATATGGTTCAAAGCAATAGTCTAGTTTTGACATGAAGACTTTAAAACTCAAGCATATCAACAAGCAACAATGTCTTTCAAAATATCAATGCTAAAGCAAGTTATCCCTAGCTCATTATGCTCAATCATTGATCCATTCATGAAACACACTCGAATACTAGCTATACCCAATGCTCAAGTACGATCATAGTGCCCCTTATTGGTGCTTTATAAGAGAAGGTGGAGACTCAAGTTAAAAATAAAAATTGCATAAAGTAAAAAAATAAAGGCCCTTCGCGGAGGGAAGTAGGGATTTGTAGAGGTGCCATAGCTCAAAGTGAAAATTGAGAGATAAAAACATTTTGGGAGGCATACTTTTACCACCAATGAAAACGACTTAGAGTTCTCAACACTTTCCATGCTAGATATATCATAGGCGGTTCCCAAATAGAAAATAAAGTTTATTCCTTTTTCCACCATACTTTCACTTTCCATGGTTAACTGTATCCACGGGTTCCCTCCATACCAACACTTTCCAAGGAATTTATTATTTGATAACGTAAAGTAAATTCATTTTTTCATTTTGGGACTGGGAATCCCTAATACCTTTGACGTACTCTCGTGCAATGACAAGTGAATAAACACTCATCGTGATAATAACACATCTAGCATGGAAAATATCGGCCACCCCTCACCACCTCGCGAGCGGTATGAGAACACAAAAGAGAAACTTATTTTGAAAATTAGAGATGGCACATGCAAATTTTCTTAGGGAGGCACGGAAATACCGCATATAGGTAGGTATAGTGGACTCATATGGCAAAACTGGTTTAAAGGGTTTTGGATGCACAAGTAGCGATCATACTTAGTGCACAATGAAGGCTAGCAAAAAGATTGAGAAGCGTCCAACCAAGAAACGAAAAATCTCGTACCCGAGCATTAAGCATAAGTAACAAGGAATAATGCACCACAAGTAGGATATAATTTCATTGCATAATTATTGACTTTCGTGCTTGCATAGGGAATCACAAACCTTAACACCAATATTCTTACTAAAGCATGATTACTCATCAACATGACTCACATATCATATTGTCATATCTCAAAACCATTATAGAGAACCAAGTTTATTTTGTCCACTGATCTTCATGAAAGTTTTTATTATATCCTCCTTGGATATCTATCACTTTGGGATTAGTTTCATAAGTTGCTTTTAATAAGCTCGAACAAATTTAAGTGAAAAACATGAGCATAATATTTATTTCTCTCAAAATAATCTAAGTGAAGCAAGAGAGAATTTCTTCAGAATTTTACTAACTCCCAAACAAATCTAAGTGAAGCATGAGAGCATTTCTTCAAAATAACAAAGCACACCATGCTCAAAAAGATATAAGTGGAGCGCTAGAGCAATTCCATGGCTCTAAAAATTTAAGTGAAGCATAGGAGATGGCATAACATAATTTTTGGCTATCTCAAAAGGTGTGTCCAGCAAGGATTCAAGACTTGAAACACAAAGCAAAACAAGCAAAGACTCATATCATACAAGACGCTCCAAGCAAAACTCATAATATGTGACGAATAAAAATATAGCTCGAAGTAAAATACTGATGGTTGTTAGAAGAAAGAAGGGATGCCACTCGGGGGCATCCCCAAGCTTAGTTGCTTGCTACTTCTTGAATATTATCTTGGGGTGCCTCGGGAATCCCCAAGCTTAGCCTTTTGCTAATCCTTATTCCTTCATCCATCGTAATCTCACCCAAAACTTGAAAACTTCAATCACACAAAACTCAACAAAACCTTTGTGAGATCCGTTAGTATAAGAAAGCAAAACACTACTATAAGTACTGTTGAAAACGATTCATATTTTATTTTTGCATTATATCTACTGTATTCCAACTTTTCTATGGCAAAAACTCTTCAAAGAAAACCATAGAATCATCAAAACAAGCACACAACGCAAAGAAAACAGAATCTATCAAAAACAGAAGAGTCTGTAGCAATCTGACTACTTCGAATACTTATGTAACTCCAAACATTCTGAAAAATTAGGACAACGTGAGAAATTTGTTTATTAATCTTCTGCAAAAATAATCATCTCAAATGCTCTCTTCTGTTAAAAATGGGAAATGTTTTCGTGAGCGCAAAAGTTTTTGTTTTTCAGCAAGATCAAATCAACTCTCACCCAAATCATCCCAAAGGCCTTGCTTGGCACAAACACTAATTTAAACCACAAAAACACATATAATCAGAGGCATAATTTGGTATTTTATTGAAAATAGCAAGAAAAGCAAAAAGACACAAGTTGGTTTGCCTCCCAACGGCGCTATTGTTTTACGCCCCTAGCTAGGCATAATGTAAAGGATCTAAGTGTTGTCATCTTTAATTCTAGATCCATATGATGCCCTCATGATTGATTCATATGGTGGCCTAATTCTTGTTCTAGGGAAGTTTTCCATACCCTTCCTAAGCGGAAATTGGAATTTAATATTGCCTTCTTTAATATCAATCATGGCATTAATAGTACGTAAAAATGGTCTACCAAATATAATTGGACAAGACGGATTGCAATCAATATCAAGAACAATAAAATCTATGGGCGATAATTCCTATTTGCGAGAAAAAGAACATCATTAATTCTTCCCATATGCTTTTTAATAGTAGAATCTGCCAAGTGCAAATTTAAAGAGCATTCTTCAATATCAGTAAGACCAAGCACATCACATAAAGATTTCGGAATTGTAGAAACACTAGCAACCAAGTCACATAAAGCAAAACACTCATAAATTTTAATCTTGACTTTGATGGAAGGTTCCCATTCATCATGTAACTTTCTAGGAATTGAAACTTCTAATTCCAACTTTTCTTCAAAAGCTTTCATCATGGCATCAACAATATGTTTAGTAATAACTTTATTTTGTTCATAAGCATGGGGTGAATTTATCATGGATTGCAACAAAGAAATACAATCAACCAAATAGCAACTATCATAATTGAAGTCTTTGTAATCCAAAATAGTGGGCACATCACTAGTTAAAGTTTGACCTCTTCAAACCCACTTTTATCAATTTTCTCAACAAGATTTTCACCCTCCAAATTATAGGTACGCCTTCTAACTAAAGTTGACTCTTCTCCAGTCCCTTTTTCATCAATATTAATTTTACTAAACAAAGAATCAATAGAAGAAACACGGATCATTTTGAGATCTTCATCACTTTTATGAAAGCAATCACTAGAAAATGCTTTTTCTAAAAATTCTCTTTACCTCTAAGCATAGTGGTTCTTTTCTTACTTTCATCCATAGAAACATAAAGAGCTTTAATTGATTCTTAAACTTTAGGCACAAAAATTTTCATCTTGAGAGTTTCTACATCATGAGAAATTATATCAATACTTCTAGACATATCATCAACTTTATTCAGCTTTTCATCTATTGTAGCATCGAAAACTTTTTGAGTATTGATAAATTCTTTAAAATTATTCTCAATATAAGAGGTGTCTCTATTATTATTATTACTATTATTATAAGATGGATCACCATAGCAATTACAATAATTATTAGAGGAATTACTAGGAAAAGGCCTAGGATTAAAATTACCTCTATAAGCATTGTTATTGAAATTGTTTTGCGAGGTAAAATTCACATCTATGGCATCACTAGTTTGCTCAATCAAGGTAGACAAAGGCACATCATTAAAATAAATAGGAGCACTTTTATTAGCAGCCAACTTCATAAGAGCATCAACTTTTTCACTCAAAGTCTATCGAATTGACTTTTTTTACTAGTAGGAGCTCTTTCGGTATGCCATTGTGAGTAATTTGCCATAATATTGTCTAGCAATTTAGTAGCTTCACCCAAAGTAATTTCCATAAAATTACCCCCCGTGGCGGAATCTAAAAGATTACAAGAAACAAAATTCAACCACGCATAAAAAAATTGTATGATCATCCAAAGATTTAACCCATGAGTTGGGAAATTCCTTAGCATTAATTTCATCCTTTCCCAAGATTGTGCAACATGCTGATGTTCAAGTTGCTTGAACTTCATGATCTGGGTTCTAAGGGAAATGATTTTTGCTGGCGGAAAATACTTGGTAATAAAATCATCCATGCACTTGTTCCAAGAATTGATATTACTGTGAGGCAAAGAAGAAAACCAAATTTTTGCGCGATCTCACAAAGAAACGGAAATGATTTCAAATTCACAACATCATTGTCCACGTCCTTTTTCTTTTGCATATCTCATAATTCCACAAATGTGTTAAGATGGGACACGACATCCTCATTAGGAGTACCGGCAAATTGATCTTTCATAACAAGATTCAGCAAAGCAGTATTAATATCACAAGACTCCACACTAGTGGCAGGAGGAGTAGTCGGAGTGCTAATAAAATCATTGTTGTTGGTATTTGAGAAATCACACAACTTGGTGTTCTCTTGAGTAATGGTGACTACACAACAAGATTGCACTCAAAAAAAGATCTCACGAGAAAACGGCGAACGAAAAAGAGGGCGAATAAAATGGAAAATTTTGTGAAGTGAGGGAGAGGAAAACGAGAGGCAAATGGCAAATAATGTAAATTGCAAGGAGATGAGATTTGTGATTAGGAACTTGGTTGATGTTGATGATGTCTCACCAGCAACAGCGCTAGAAATTCCTTTTGATGTCTGCTAGAACTACGTCGATATTTCCCAAAGAGGAAGGGATGATGCAGCACAACAACGGTAGGTACTTCTCTTAGTGATGAGATCAAGGTTATCGAACCAGTAGGAGAACCAAGAAACACAACGTAAACAGCCCCTTCACACAAATAACAAATACTCACAACCAACGTGATAAAGGGGTTGTCAATCCCTTTTGGGTAACGGCACCCGAAATTGGTGAGTGGACGGGAGAAAGTTGTGATAGATTGGATAAATAGATCGCAAATAAAATAAAGTGCAGCAAGGTATTTTTGTATTTTTCATTTAACAGAACTGAAAATAAAAGCAAATAAAATAGATCGCGAAGGCAAATATATTAAAGAAGAGACCCGGGGGGCGTAGGTTTCACTAGTGGCTTCTCTCGAGAAAAATAGCAAACGGTGAGAAAACAATTACTATTGGGCAATTTATAGAACTTCAAATAATCATGACGATATCCATGCAATGATCGTTATATAGGCATCACGTCCAAGATTAGTAGACCGACTCCAGCCTGCATCTATTACTCCACACATCGACCTCTATCCAGCATGCATCTAGTGTATTAAGTTCATGGAAAAATGGAGTAATGCAATACGATGACATGATGTAGACAAGATCTATTTATGTAGAAATAGACCTCATCTTATTATCCAAAGTAGACCTCATCTTATTATCCTTAATAGCAACGATACATATGTGTCGTTTCCCCTTCTGTCACTGGGATCAAGCACCGTAAGATTGAACCCATCACAAAGCACCTCTTCCCATTGCAAGATAAATAGATCAAGTTGGCCAAACAAAACCCAAATATTGGAGAAGAAATACGAGGCTATAATCAATCATGCATATAAGAGATCAAAGAAGACTCAAATAACTTTCATGGATAAAAA
The DNA here is from genome assembly GCF_002162155.2 of Triticum dicoccoides. Classification (NCBI taxonomy): domain Eukaryota; kingdom Viridiplantae; phylum Streptophyta; class Magnoliopsida; order Poales; family Poaceae; genus Triticum; species Triticum dicoccoides. The sequence goes on from NC_041393.1 coordinate 249,699,172, forward strand.
CATAGATCTGATCATAAACTCAAAGTTCATCGGATCCCAACAAACACATCGCAAAAAGACTTACATCATATGGATCTCCAAGAGACCATTGTATTGAGAATCAAGAGAGAGAGAGAGAGAGGAAGCCATCTAGCTACTAACGACGGGCCCATAGGTCTACAAAGAACTACTCACGCATCATCGGAGAGGCACCAATGGACATGATGAACTCCTCCGTGATAGTGTCTATATTGGATCTGGTGTTTCTGGAACTTGCGGGCTGGAATTGATTTTCGTCGACTCCCCTAGGGTTTCTGGAATATTGGGGTATTTATAGAGCAAAGAGGCGGTGTGGGAGGCCACCGAGGTGGGCATAACCCATTTGGGCATGCCTGGGCCCCCAGGCGCGCCCTGGTGGGTTGTGCCCCCCCTCAGGGCACCCCTCTGGTACTTATTCGGCCGAACTTGTGTCTTTTGGTCCAGAAAAAATCCACAACAAGTTTTGCTCCGTTTGGACTCCGTTTGGTATTGATTTCCTGCGATGTAAAAAACAAGCAGAAAAGAGCAACTGGCACTGGGCGCTATGTCAATAGGTTAGTACAAAAAATGATATAAAATGATTGTAAAACATCCAAGAATGATAATATAACAGCATGGAACAATCAAAAATTATAGATACGTTGGAGACGTATCATATTGCAACATCTTCATTTCTTCCGATGTTGCTTCACGATCCGGTTCTTTTCCATCCTCGAAGAAATCACCTTGCAAGCCAATAAGCACAACAACCCAAATAGCAGGATTATGACCAAGAATATGCATTTTCATCTTATGCTTCCAACTAGCAAAATGTGTACTATCAAAGTAAGGACCTCTACGGTGGTAATTTCCCTCGCTAGATGTCATGCTCTCCTAGGTTGTGAAACCAAGGCTATGATCACCAAAGCTACGAAAATCAAGGAAAATGGAGACCAAACCTCTGATACCACTTGTAGGATTGAAAGTATGTCTAGAGGGGGGGTGATTAGACTACTTGACCAAATAAAAATCTAACATTTTCCCAATTTTAGTTTTGGGCAGATTTTGGCAATTAGCACAAGTCAAGCAATCAACCGACACATGCAATTCTAAGAGTGTAGCAGCGGAAAGTAAAACATTGCATATGAAGGTAAAAAGAAGGGTTTGGAGCAGGCAAACACAATGGAGACACGAAGATTTTTGGCATGTTGATGTTCCGATAGGTGCTGCTATCGTACGTCCATGTTGATGGAGACTTCAACCCACGAAGGGTAACGGTTGCGCGAGTCCATAAAGGGATCCACCCACAAAGGGTCCATGAAGAAGCAACCTTGTCTATCCCACCATGGCCATCGCTCATGAAGGACTTGCCTCACTCGGGTAGATCTTCACAAAGTAGGCGATCTCTTTGCTCTTACAAACTTCTTGGTTCAACTCCACATCTTGATGTAGCTCCCAAGCAACGCCTAACCAATATAGGAGACATTACTCTCCAAAAGGTAATAGATGGTGTGTTGATGATGAACTCCTTGCTCTTGTGCTTAAAATGATAGTCTCCCCAACACTCAACTCTCTCTCTCTCAGATTTGGCTATGGTGGAAAGATGATTTGAGTGGAAATGTGACGTCCGGATAATTAAGCTACAGTTATTCCCTGCTAATGATGCCACATCATCATGATTACTGCTAATAAACTCGCGTTGATCCAATCCCGTTTGAATTCAAAATTCTAAATCAAGTCAAACGGCAAAAGTTTTCAAATGTTCAAACTAAAATGTTCGCGATATTGTATAAATTCCCCTGACCTTTGTCAAGTTGAACCAACTCGAATTGACTCACAAATAAATTCCTACGATTTCAATAAGTGGTCCAAAGGCTTCTAAATTGTCCTTTTCAAATAAAGCAAACCGTCTCAACCTTTGCAAATGCCTCAAAAACTTTCTGCAGCCCTAGGTTATTGTATATCATTTTTTGTGCAAAGTTTGAGCTTCCACAAAAATCAATCACTAATCAATCTAAATAAGAACACTAGCAGCTTTAGTAAATAAAAATAAAATGGAAAGACCCCCCCCCATGCTGAACAGACCGGCCCAGCTAGCCAACCGTCTGGCCCAGTCAACCAGCCCCCCCACTGGTCTCCTTCTCCCTTTGTTCCCGTGGCGCGGTCGCTACAGGGGTGAGGTCGACCCCGACCACCTCGTCAGCCATCACCCTCGCTTCCTCTCCTTTCTCTAGCGTCGGGGAGAAGCGCCCGAAGCCGCCACCGTCTCCGAGCGTCCCCATGGCCCGTCGAAGCCGCGGCCACTGGCCTCGTCGCACCCCACCGCCGTGCCCATCCGCACCGTGGGCCTCGTCTACAGAACCAGGTTGGCGCCGGGGAGCCTCAACAATGCCGGCTGCGCCCGTTCCCCTTGCTGGTGCTTGCCTCGGCTACCTCAGCGATCTGCCAGCTCCGATCCTCCCTGCGTCCACGCGAGCTCGCCGTCGTCTACCTCGCTGTGAGCTCCCACGCCGATTCCCCTTCCCATCTCCAGTTTTCGCCATTGGTCGTCGTCCCGCACACGAAAGCGCGACTCCGCGCCCGGGCCCTGTCCCCGCCGTCACGCCCGAGCTCCCGAGGAGCTCGCGGCCGCCGTTGCACCGACGCTGCAGCCGCCCGCCTTCTGCGTCCGCGGTCGCGCCGCCGCGCTTGCCGACCGTCCCCTCCACCCCGCTACCATGTTCCAGCCACCACCCGCGCGGCCCCTGGCCGTCGGCGCTCACGCCCGTCCCTCCCCCATCGCCCGGGCAGGCTAACCTCGGGCACGGGCGCCCACGCTCCGCCCCGTTTTCGCCTACACCCGCCCCGCTAGGCCCTGGGCAACTGCCAGGCGGGGCCCAGTCCCCCTGTTTTTTGTAAAAGAAGGATTTATAAATTTATATAATTAATTAATTAGGTTTAATTAAACTAATTATGATTAATTAGCCTAATAACCTAGTTAGACTAAATTAACTAGGTAATTAGTGAATCAGTCATTGACACGGGGGCTCCACCCCTGTTGACTGGTCAACTGGGTCCCTCTGGCCCACTTTTCATCCTCTGTGTACACTTCTGTGTACACTTCTGTGTACACAGAGCTGGGTACCCATAGCGATTTATTATTTATTTTCGAATTAATAAAAATAGCAGAATATTATTAAAACTTTGAAAAATCATATAAAATAATCTGTAAATTGGATGAAAATGTTTTCTACATGAAAGTTGCTCAAAACGACGAGACGAATCCTACCATGCAGTCTGTTCGTCCGCCACACGTCCCTAGCATAGCAAACATCAAACATTTCCCCTCTGGTTGTTTTGTCTGACAGACATCCGGAACCAGGAAAACTTTCCCGGATGTTTTCCCCCTTCGCCGGTATGGCCTAACACTGTGTTAGAACACCTCTAGTCCCACTTATTGTCTTGTTATGCATATGTTTATGTGTATTTACTGTTTCTTCCCCCTCTGCTCTCCGGTAGACCCCGAGACCACTGCTGATGCCCCTGTGATTGACTACGTCATCGACGACACTTCTACCCCTTTTCAACGGAGCTTCCAGGCAAGCCCCCCCCCCCCCTTGATCATCCCGGTATCGCCCATTCCATTCTCTCATGCTTGCATTAGATTTTGCTACTGTATTTGATTGCTCCTATTCTGATGCATAACCTGCTTTTGTACCTGCTATTGTTACCTACCTGCTTATCCTAAACTGCTTAGTATAGGTTGGTTAGTGATTCCTCAGTGACCCCCACTTGTCCTTGTTGCCCTTGCTTCATCATGAACGACTCGATCAACGTGATCGACGACCAGAGCCTAACACCTCACATCACATCACACCCCTTTAGTTTCTCGACTCTGCAGAGCTACTATCGAGTGCCGAGGGTGATCCCTCATAATGCACTCCTGATGATAATTCTGTAGTGTAGCTATTTGGTCGTGGTCATCGAGGGTGGTTCATCTTTCATCATTCCCGATACGGCTCTGTCGTGCAATACCTCAAGTGTGAACCTTGAGGGTGGACCCTCTTACGTTCACCTTGATGATTACATTGAGTGGAATCCATCGGGGGTGATTCCTCGGGTTTTCCCCTTGATGTTTGGACACACGGTTACGATGACTTTACTTGAGACCTTGGTGAAAGTCGGGCGGACCCGGAGAGCACCCGCAAGATAATTACATGGCACGGCCGGGCATTCTAGGCCCTTGTCGTAAGTCCACGAGACAGGGCGATGGGGACACTTTCGATCGTGAGTCTCTGCTCGTCTCCGAAAGCTAATAATACACTATGGTTTGGGTATTTGTTCTGAGTTGGCCTTTGGCCTTTACGCACCAACCACCACGCGAGAATAGTTATAGGCCTCGGCGTCGTGGTATCAGCCGAAGCTTTGTCAGACGTCCAGTTTAGCAGTGCGGCACGGCTGGGCCGGCACCATCCATGTAGAGATGGAGCCTGGACTCGCCCTGCGCACAACGACCCGGAGTGCAACGGGCGATGGCCTAGACCCCGGAGTGCTTAGGAGGTAGACCGGCGGGGACCTCTCTGCTGAGCCTAGGTAGGGTTGCGACGTGTTGATCTTCCGAGGCCGGGCATTAACCCCAGAAAGGTGTGTTCGGCCAGAGTGATCGAGCGTGTTGGAAAACGTAGTGCACCCCTGCAGGGAAGATTATCTATTAATAGCCGTGTCCACGGTAATGGACGTTCAAACTTATATCCTGATCTTATACAACTACAAATGGATACTTGAGATATGTGGCCCTGGGATTGCTTTCTCGCAGGGAGTCGAGGAAGGATCTCTGGGCATTAATGTTACAACATGTTTGTTAATTAAACGGCTATTCTTTACTCTTATACATGCTGCAAGATGCTCGGAGCTGCTTGAAGATGCTAGTCTTTGATAGGCTAGCCCCCCCCCCCTCTATTCTGGCATTCTGCAGTTCAGTCCACACATACAAACCTTCCATTTGATACCAGTGCATACTTAGTATAGATCTGATACTTGCAAGTACTTTGGATGAGTCTCACAGTTGCTTTGCTACCCCTTTTCCCCCTTCTTTCTTCTTTCCGGTTGATGCATCCAGATGGTGGATCCTTGGAGCCAGATACCACCCCCGTCGACTACTACTACATGGAGGCCGCTGAAGACCATGAGTAGTTAGGAGGTCCCAGGCAGGAGGCCTTGCCTCTTCGATCGTGTTGCTTTTGTGCTAGCCTTCTTAACGCAAAACTTGTTTAACTTATGTCTGTACTCAAATTTTGTTGCTTCCACTGGCTCTTGTGTATCGAGCTATGTATTCGAGCCCTCGAGGCCCCTGGCTTGTAATATAACGTTTGTATTTTTTTTGTCCAGAGTTGTGTTGTGATATCTTCCCATGAGTCCCTCATCTTGATCGTACACATTTGCGTGAATGGTTAGTGTATGGTCGAATTGGGGCCGTCACAAGTTGGTATCAGAGCCGACTGCCTGTAGGATCCCCCTTTACAACTCACACTACAAAAAAAATACACTTTCGTGATGATACGTGTTTGTCACAGTAGGTCGCGTTTTTTGTCATGCATGTACATCCATGACGATTTTATGACAGAATCAAGATAGTCATACATGTGCTGTCATAGAAGTGTTCCATGACATTACCAAAATTATCATCACGAAAGTGTCCACTTCCATGACGATAAATCACGCGTCACAGAAGTGCTTTTGTCAAGGGTGACCAACACGTGGCATCCACCGTAACGGAACGCCGTTAAGCTATCGAGTCGGGTTTGGATCCGATAACCCGTTAACAGCCTTGACCAATGGGGATTTTCCATGTGTAAAATCATCATTGGCTGGAGGAAACATGTGTCGGCTCACCGTTGGGACAAATGTCATCCGCTCATTGGACCGAAGGCGCCTATGATACGGCGACATGTGGCACGGCACAACAGAGGCCCATTCCTGTGAAAAGGCTGCCCCGTTTGACTTGGTCAAAAGGTGGCGGGCCGGCCCACGGAAAGCCTGTTAACGGCCTGTTCGCATATAGCCCATTTACAGCCCGCTAACCCAGGGCCCGTTACGCCCTATCCGAATTAGGCCCAGTAGCGTCATGTGGGCCGTCCAATATGATTCCAGCCCGTTTTAACTTCCGGCCCATGTGTGGCCCATGACTTCTTTCGGCCCATATGAGGCCCTTTGTAACTCTTGACCCATTAACGGCCCGTGGTGAAACTAGCCCGTAATGAACAGTATATCACTTTATACCCATTAACGACCCATTATTCTATTGGGCCATTTCCAGCCCAAGTTATCTTTCAGCCTTCTCAGGGCCCATTGATTCTTGGGCTCATTTGCAGCATTCGGTTACATACGGCCCGTTACTGTCATTTTCTGCTTGTGGGCCAAATTCAGCCCGTTGTTACAGTCGGCCCGTTTGCGGACCGTTAATATGTTGGGCCGTTTTCATGTCAAAAAAACCCGTTGTGCTGTTTTCATAGAGTTATCAAATACGGTCTATTAACGACCCGTTATGGTCCACAAATAGTATGGCTCATAATTGGCGAAATGATGATACGCCCCATAGAAGGCCCATGGATCCTACGGCCCATATGAGGCCCATGGATAGTACGGCCTGTAGAAGGCCCATGAATCCTAAGGCCCGTATAGAAGGCCAATGGATCCTACGGCCCGTATAGAAGGCAAATGGATCCTATGGCCGGAAGAAGGCCCATGGATCAGACGGCCTGCAGGAGGCCCATGGTTACAACAGCCCGTGTGTTGCCATGATTATTTTGGCCTAGTTGCCAAAAATAGGCTATTGTGCCCACTAGAAAAACACAGAAAAAGAACTGTAGTGACTACAAGCAAACAACTAAACAAGACAATAAGGAAATAAATAAGTAAGCAATTAACGCTAGCCTATTACCGCTATTACACATATTACATCCACTGGGCATCAAAGTTCGCCACCAGTGCAAATATAGGGAACAAAGCAGCATATTACATACACTGACCGTCAAAATTGGCCACCAGTGCAAATAAACGCGGCAGCAAAACAAGAGCATAACTGAAACAACTTCAGAAGAGCTCAAGAAACGTTATCCTTGGTATCCACCATGCTGGCAATAAGCTTAGCAAGCTTATTAGCTTTGTCTTGTTTGGCGCTAAAATCCTCCAACGCTTGTTGTTGCACCAGAAAGTATGCATCTGAATGCTCGAGGGACTTCCGCAGTCCTTCCGCTTCTTGTCGCAGCAACTCGAATGGATTCAGACAGTGAGTTTGAATAGCTTGTGCGAGCAGTAGTGGCCAGTAACTCGAACACTAAACCAAGACAGGACTTTGGGTTGTCTCGCTGTCTTCAAGATAGTCTTCCTTAGCTATTTTATCAGCTTTGTTGGAGACCAACAAGGATGTGTCACTATCATGAACCTTATCTGCATTACTTTCTTTACCATTGCTTAATAAGGCACTCTTCCTCAATATTCTTTCAGCATTCTAAAAGAAGAAACAAGTAGACACATAACAAGTTTAGCATGTACTAGTATACGAAACTCATTTCGGTGAACCAGTTCATTAGTAAGGTGGACAGGATTAAACTACCAAGTCTTCTATTGCCAAGTACTAGTACATAATGAAAGCATCAAACAAACATATATCTATGTCCTATGTTCACTGCATTGTCTTGCCAAATCAAAATAGAGACACGGTTCAAATCATATCAGTTCAAGACAAAGCAGCGGTGAAAGAATACAAAGCGTGGGATGGGTACCACGGGTCCACATGTACAACAACACTATTGGCTCTGTTGTGATGCTAGTAATGTGCATGATATGAAAGTCAATTGTATACACAATTGAAATTGAAATCAAAAGAGCTATTGATAAGAGAAAACTTGTTAAAGAAACATGCGTGAACATACCTGCTGTGCCATTGGAGTTTCGATTGGATCCTTCAATTTAAAAATAAGTTTGTATGAGTAAATGTAGTGATACAAGAGCAAAGCAATCATAGTTAAAAAAAGGCGCGCCTAATCGAGCGCTTAAGCGCGCCTAGGCTCTAGGCGTTGGGAAAACGTAACTACGCTTAATCTGTACATAACTGCGCATAAGCATGCGCTTTGGTCAGTAAAGCACAAGGCGGCGGCAAAACGCACAATTAACGCCTAGCACTTTTTTGAACTACGATAGCAATGGAATCTTAAATTAGAACAGTTGTTCTTCAGGTTTAGGCACTTGTTCTACATGAATAGAGTACAGTAAGATGCAAGAATATAATACTTAGAAATAGAAAATGAGCTCATAGACCTTACCACATTCTTGGTTCAGGACCAGTACAGAACAAGGCGTTCCCAGTCATCGTCCAGTAAATGTGTCTCAGGAGAATGTAAGGGAATTTGATGAGTTTCTTTGCCGGTGAAGTACGTTTTCTTCAGGTAATTCCGATACTGCCACCAAGCATTCTTGAAGATAGCAGAGGTATTAGCACATGTTACCTCATCCTGAGTTTCCAAATCGGTCCTTCTCTATAGAGAAAAATGGGAAAATTTGATGTATTATAACCATCATGGAGGTAGGATGTATGGGACGAAGCAAAGTAATTGCCATGAATAACATTACTTACACATAACTCCTGGACAAACACCTGCAACTGGCATTTTCCTTCATCTTCAGTATAATATTTCCAAGATGGGAAGATACTCACATACGATTTAATAACATCAAATGCGATAGATGCTAAACTACGACTAGCTGGTTGTGCTTCCTCCACAGGAATAGGCGTACTAACTGGTAGAGTTGGAGTTCACCGTGATAGTATTGGCCCGTTGGGCACTGGATCTACCTTACTAACTGCTCTTGTTTGGGAGCTCTGTGGTGGAGATGGTGCTGTGTCAACAGGAACTGGGTTACTATCGGCTGGGGTTGGGGTTAGATCGGGTGAAGCTGGTTCTCTGTCCACCGCAGTAGGGGTACAATCTGCAAGAGTTTGGGTTATGTTTGGTAGGGCTGGTTCTTGTGCATGTACAACCGGGGTGCTATCTCCACCAAGCGGTAGCACTGTTTTATTTGAAGACCGTGTTTTTAGTCCGCTAGATACTGGCCTCACCCGCTCCAATTCAAATGGCTGATAAACAGGAAACATAGTTGAATGTACAGACATTGTATGAGAGACAAATGCAATAGATAGTGTGGAAAAAAGAGGGCATGAAATAGTTGACATGTATATTGTTTAACTAAAACGGATGGCATAACATAATTTCACATATATGATGTCTATCTAAACTGGATAGCATAGCATAACATAATTCAAAGATATGATGAATAACTAAACAGGATCGCATGACATAATTCACCTACATGTTATCTAAGTAATCAGGATCGCATCATTTAATTCACATATGTGATTTATATGCTAAACAGAGGGAATTCGATATGATGTCTAAACTAAGAACATGGTGTTGAATATTGTGTATATGATGTCTAAACTATGCAATGCAAGACACCGTATGCATGATATGAGCAGTATAACTATGCCAAGTTAGAGAATACACCTCAGTGGGGGAATAGGACTGGTTATCTGTCTCTGAATCCATCTCTGAGGAGCTATCAGGACCCAACAAGAGATCTGCTTCGACAGGTAGCATTGTCTGCTCTGAAGGCCTTGTTTTCACTCCAGATTTTTCCATCTCCCACCCAAATGGCTGATTCACGGGAAGAGTGGTTTAATGTACAAACATTGTCGACAAATGGAAATGTAATGAAGAAAAGGATGGGCAAGATATCATTCAAATATATGATGCCTGGTTAAACAGGATGGCATTGCACATTTCACATATATTATGACTGGCTAAAAGATATGAGACTGCATAACTCCCATATATGATATAGAAACTGAACAAGTGGCATTACAGAACATGTCTAAACTAAGCAGATGACATATATGATGTCAAAAGTAGGCACTGCAAGGCAACATATGCATAATATGACTAACATCATCATGTCAAGGTAGAGCAAACACCTTGGGGGGTAAATAGGAGTGGTCAGCGGCGTCTGAATCTGCCTCAGAACAGATATCTTCCTCTGGATTACAATCTCGAGAGGGGTGGGGAGGGTTTGCCATTGAACCCACCATGGAGCGATGTCTGCATGACATTGTATTGCCGCGCAAAACTCTTCTCTTTTTCTCTACATGTTCAGCACGACTGTGTACAATATATGGCATGCATACAAAAAAAATATGGTGAGATTATGTAAGGAGAGCATGAAGAAATTTAGAGTGATGGTAACAACCAGTGGATGGATCCAAAAATAATGATAGCAGGCTGATGATTGCTTTAAATTAATAAAAAGACAGATGATGATTGCTTTACTATTTGTTTCCCACCAAAGATGAACAACATAGGCATACCCTAGGTGAACTAGATATTAGACAGACATACTATTCATTGTTGCCTCGATATGTGCCCCACAACTAATTTAGAACTCAAGTTTGAACATTAATTTGGACCTGACTTGGGAGTCCAAGAGCTGAACAGGACGATAAAGTAGCAGGTAAGTTTAAGCAATGCATACATAAGCAGAAACAAAAGAGTGCGACCTCTCTTGTGGACCCGTGTACTCCTCAGGTTCATCTGCTGAGTCGATGATGGTGATGCCGTTGCGGTGGGTGCCGGCGGCAGGGAAGGAGATCTGAGGCGGCGAAAGACGGTCAGGAGTCGTGATGTCTGGTTTGGTGGATGCTTCTATCGATGGAGCAGCTCAGGTGAGGTGGACGACGTCACGGCAGGAGCAGGACAAACCACACAAAGTTCCCTTCGACACGTACCTGTAACTGAAGTAATTCTGTAAAGGCTTATTTGGCTTGCATGATTCTTAAAACGCAGGGATAGGAAAAACACCGGAATAGGATAGCAAAATGCACATGGTAAACAGAGCATTTGTAAACACATGATTTCTGTCAACTTGGGTGTTTGGTTTACAGGAATTGGAAGAGCAGAGGAATGAAAAGAAACATGGCCAAAATAAAGTGAAACCATATGAAAGCGTGTACAGTTAGAATGTTATTCTGGCACTAATGCACTTGGTCTTGTTTTCATGCATAGGATTTTGAAAAGTAGGTCCAGGTGGATGTTTTGCTTCATTCTTTTCAACAAAATGCATGAATAATTGAATAGTAGAGTGCCATTGGAAAATTCCCTATTGCTATGTTTTTCCGTTGAACCACAATAGCCCTAATGGATCAACGTGAATGTATAGTAATAAGTGATGCAACAAGTGTACAACCTCTTTGCTGTAGTCGTGTCGACCTCAGCATCATTGGGTTGGTCGCTGAAGCAGTTGAGGCAGAGATGGCTGTCGGAGGTGTGGAGGAAGATCTGAGGAATCTGTAGATGGCTACCAGGGCACTGCTCTGTTGTGATGGATCGTTATGTCGTTGGAGCAGCCCCGGTGAGCCGTAAGACGTCAAGGCTGAAGCAGCACAAGACAGACATCGTCAATCTCAAGTGGGATTCTAATAGAATCTCCAATAGATGATGTAAAATGGATGTAAAATTTACATCACCAAAAACCACCTGACTACAATAGTTGTGGTAAAAACTGTTGACTCTGAACTTAACTGTCGAAACTGAAATTTACTGTGGAATCTGAATGCTACTGTCAAAACTAAACGCAATGGTAGCAGAGAGGCACTTGACATGTAGTTTAGGGAGGGCCTGCAGTTTATCTTCAACCTGCACCCCCCTGAGCCGCCAGCCACCACTGGCCAAACCGCCGGCCCCAGCGCCGCCTCGCCGCCCCGAAACAACTCGCCACCGTCACCCCGTCCAGCCCTCTAGGCCCCCCGCCCCCCACCCTGAACCCTAAGATAGATAGTGGGGTACCTCTCCAGCGAGCCCCCGTCCCCGCTGCGGGTGGTTCT
>NC_041393.1:249711202-249713991 GCF_002162155.2 Triticum dicoccoides
TGACCCAAAAGTTGATTCAGTCGACTGAAGTGTGGCTTAATCAGAGCAGAGCAGTAGCACGAGCGAGGGGGAGAGCAGCAGCAGCAGCTGGGCGAGCGAGCGATCGAGCGAGAGCCGGAGCAGCAGCAGCAGCGCGAGCGAGCGAGCGAGCGAGCGAGAGCTAGAGCAGCAGCAGCAGATCCGGCTGGTATGGCCGCTGCCGCCGAAGGGGCCTCGCACTGGGGGAGAGCCGCCATGGAGATGCCGCCCGTGGCGCCGGCTTCAAGGTAGCCACTCCATGGGGGTGTGGGATGGAGCACCGTCGGCGACGGGAAGTCGAGTTAAGGAGAAGGTGCGATGCGATGAGTGTACAACCTCTTTGGTGGCATCGGGTAGGCCTCGGCTTCGTCCGAGGAGTCGGTGAGGATGATGCGGTTCCGGTGGAGCAGGTTAAGGCGGCGCTGTGGGGATGGAGGAGACGCGATAGACAAGGAGATCATCAGAGCAGCTCCTTGGAGGTGGAGGACGGGGAGGCTGAACCGGCGGGACGGCGAGATGGACGATGGATCCTCATCCGGGGAGGTGGACGAGGGACGTCGAGCTATTACGGTGTACGACATCGTCGGGGAAGAGGCTCCAGCTAGGCAGCGGTGACATGGCGGACGGAGGAGGGTGGGGTTTTACAGTTGGAGCGGAGAGGTTATGGCGGCCTGGGATTTCGAATGGCAAAAAGGGGGGCGATGGGAGGGGGTGAAGCATGACTTAGGGACGCGCTTGTCCAAAATGTAGGGTGTGTTACAAAAGTATCCCCCACCAATTTGAACTAGCAGCCCTTTCGGCTCAGGGTTAGAAGGGGGATTTCGCGTGTCGGGATTTGGCAGCTGGAGGGAGTTTTCGCGCGCGTTGTATTTTCAGGATAGCAAGGCGCGGGTTGTGAAGGCGCCAGTTTTGGGAGCACGATATCTGAATTTTTGGGATATAACAAGACGCGGGTTGAATTTTAGGGACAAGCCTAACGTGTAGTAATATTGTACTTGTATGTACCAAATCAATTCGCACTTCCCTCAACCAAAAAGAAAACAAAAAAATAAAACTATTCACACCACACAAAGAGAGAGTCTTGCCCCGTTTTACTATACAAATGCTATTCGAAGCTACTCCATCCTTCCATCTATATAGGGCCTAATGCGTTTTTTGATGCTAACTTCGACCAAATATTAGAGCAATAATATATGACATGTAACTTACACAAAACACACCGTTAAATTCGTCTGTGAAAGGTTCTTTCAATGATATAATTTTCTCATTGTGCATGTCATGTACTATTAATCTTGTCAATAGTCAAAGGCGGTCTTAAAAATCTCATTACGCCCTATATAGATGGAAGGAGGGACTATGAATCCATGTTATGTCCGATTAAATTTTTTCACTTGTTGTATAATGCATGTAACCTACTCGTACCAACATTTTAGTGCATTCCAAATGTCTATACTACCGCTACAATTCGAACTAAATTTGAATTTGTTTCTTTGTTTCAATAAGAATCTACAATCATGATTGTTGCCAACTTCAACCATCATTCGTGTATTACCTTAATAACACACCACATGATTACTATAGAGATAGATATGAACTATGTGTACTACATGAACTCGAATTCTATTTTTTGAATACACTTGATGTTGATTCCAAATAATAGTACATTTGATGTACTAACTATATATTCATAATCTAAACCATGTTCCATACGTACACCGTGTTTATCACACAAAGTATAGTGCCCCGCCCCTACATTATGACAAGTATTTAGACCTGAGTTGCAAAAGCCACACATTAGCCCAAATTATAATCAACGTTCTACATTATGATATCTTCTTCAAGTATCTGTATCCACTTTTTTATAATGAATTATGATCTTTGTTCGTCTTTTACGCCTTCACGATCCTCTTCTATTTGTAGCTAGCTAGCGCTAACTTTCTATCGTGCATGCACACGCCCGCCCCCCTCTCACACACCCTTAGCATCCCCTTCATCGCGCACGTTCATTATTTCTCTTTAGGTCGTCCACCAGCGGTGTGTGTAGGCCCCCGGCTCCTTCTTTCCGGCACACACCGGTCGGTATACCTCTCTAGCCAAGTGTGCCTACAACAAACACATATATACTTCCCCTCTTCTCTTATCACCGTCCATGCCCCCATATGTCCAATATGATTCCACGCAGGTGCACACTCCCGCCCCTCTTTTCATTTATCACATACTCGCACACTCCTCCCCCCTCAACATGGTAGGCCTCTCGCACCACCTCCTAGCCACACCCTCTCCCCCTGTCTGCCTCTCCGGACCTTATTTGCTTCTAACACATGCAGGCATGTATATGAACTGATCTCCCTACATATAGCCAGGTTGACTATAATTCGTTTTCACCAAGCACCGATACACTTACCTCGCTAGTTATGTCTCTCCTTTTCTCGGACACACGACAGTTGATCTTCCTATGTAGTTACGTATGCTTACCACAACCATATCTTCTCCCCTCATCATCCTTGAATATCTCCTGACCCGTCTCTCACACACACGTGCATAGACAGACAGACATCCCCTGCCCTCTCTTATTGATATTGCACTCATACCCTATGTTTGTCTAGCAGGCCTCTCCCACCATTTGTGAGACGCCACTCCACCACCAACCCTCTGACGCTCTACCTTTGTCTTTTTCCCAACCTTATTCCTCTGCTACACATATCCATGGATGTCGGTCGATCTCCCTCAATACATAGCTAGGTCTCTCTCCTTCCCCACACATATACTAG
>NC_041393.1:249714101-249724039 GCF_002162155.2 Triticum dicoccoides
CCACGTAGAAGAACTGCACCTCTGCCCTCTCAAATTCCAGTAGGCCAGCCGCCTTGTATCTTTGACGTGGGCAAACACAAATTTGATGGCACTCTTTATCGATCACTCAGCCACACACTTCATCCCTGTTTTCAATTCTATCGATATCTCACGTCCATGACTCTGTTTCACACACATTGCATATGTTACGTTTTTCTGATTGAGATATCATCAACACATTGCCTCTTTTTCGCACAAACCATCTCTCTCACACCCACCCATGTACATACCTACACCTAAAGAAGTGCACGCAGGACGCACATACTCACGTCTCGTTCCCAGCCACACCCGCGCGGGTACACGGTGGAGTTCGTTTCTGTACGAAAAGGCAGCCCAGGTGATAATTTTACGCGTGTAGCGGTTGTTTACTCGAAGGAGGGTCGGGTACCACGCCTAGAATATAAAACGATTGCCGTGGGGAAAATGGAAAAATGGGTTTGTCTCTCGTCACACCATCTCACACAAGGCCGCCATGGCCTCTCTCTCACAACGTTGGTCAGTGATCTGGCCGCATCTCGTCCGCCGGCGGAAAGGGAGGATGTGCATCGTCTCTCTGTTCGATGGCGTTGAGGCAGCACGTCCTGATCTGCGATACCCGTCGTTCTCTCTGACCAAGCTCTGGCGTGGTAGGGCCTTCGCCACTTCCTCGCTGCCATAGTATGGGTAGATCCCGGCCGCCGGCGCCCTCCTAGTAACATCCCGACGACCCTCAGGTACAGCTTCCTTCGGCCTTGCTCCACTGCCCATCTTCCCACGTTGCTGCATGTGGATCTTCTTTAGTTGTTTGCTTAAATCATATCTCGGCTGGCGTACTTTCCATCTTGCAATCTCGTCCTCAAACCATTTTTGATAAACCACCATGTGCTATCTTTCCCTTATTACATCGAACATGCTTCTTTTTTGTCGGCGTATGTGTCTTCAACTCGTGTTATTGGGCAGTAATTGTTTCCTTTCGACCTCCTTTTGCAAACAGGGCTATCCATTTTCACCTCGTTGCTATTGCGACCTTTTGGTGAACTGCACAAATCACTTTTCTGAAAAGTGTTTTGTGCAGTTCCGCCAAAATGTCACACGGGCAACGTTTTTACATTTCTGTGGGACTGCGGAAAGGGAGATTGGTTTTGCTATCCTCCTCATCCAACTCCGTGCCTAATCTTCTCCAACAAGAAGTTAGTCCTAAAGAGAGATCGTAGAGGTGATTGGCTTCTATTTATGTGTGTTATGTTTCATCATCTAGTTCCACTATTATTGTAATCACACTGATTGGATATCTTTGCAAACAGGGATGGTCCGCTCGATTTTAGTGGAGCTGCACAAAATGATCGGATTGTGGTGTCCTTCATACACCTCTTTTTTGGCTACAAAGCTGGGTGAAACTAGCTGCCAAGCAATGAACACTGTGCCAAGGAAATGGAGCCATGCCTACGAACAACATCGATCAATTATATTATTTTTCTTTATTTGTACACCTTCTCACAACTTTGTCTTCAGTTGTGATGTGAATATTGGCGCTGATCTGCGAACCATTGAGATGCATTAGCCATGGTAGTTTCATTTGTATTTGATGGAATGTTGTAACGAGATAATCTCGAGGGAAGACACATGAATCCTAAGTTGAAACCTTTTTTTTCCTGCGGGAACCAAAGTTGAAACCTTCATAGCATCACATTACAATTTCATCAAAATTATGCATACATATAAACAAATCCTGAAGGATTGATAGCAATGCCAGAAACAATTCAACTTTGTTTCACCGACATGTTGGACATCCTTCATCCGGCTCCACCTGCCATGCAGCAATGTTGAGTGCACAACACAACTTCAGGGAAAGATTCACCCCGGTCATTGCGCCGCAGTAGTAATGACTAGTGAGCAGTCAAATCACAGAGCCCCACCTTCGCCACAGTAAGTTGCTCGGACGAAGCAACCATCATTTCTCTGTTCCTTGAATCCGATGGTACTCCCATATTCCCACAGTAATAAGTTGCTCGGGAAAATCAACCATCACTATATCCGCTCACGTGTGATGACCATAGGAGCTAGCCATTCAGATTGCATGTTAAAAAAATAAAGGTCAATAACTAATGCGGCAAACTTAAAAAAAAACTAATGCGGCACCTCGGGCCAACGCGGCCAGATCACATTTTTGCACGAGAAATTACACACCATGTTTCGTTGACATGTGGTCCCGTTCCAACATATCAGTGAGACGACGGCGAGTAGTAGGAGTATTTCTGAACGAACGTGTAGGCCGGGGCGCCTCTTCGTGAACCGTGGCAAACTAGCAACCGTCCACCGACTCTTCGCCTTTCCCTCTCGATTTGGAACTGCTGTCGCACGCTCTTCCTCTCCCTCCTCCATTTTCCTTCAGCCCTTCACCCTTTCTTCTGCCATTGTTCGATCGTCTTCTCCATGGAGGGAACAGGCTGGAAACGACCCCGTTATTCTTGCCCCGATCTGAAAGATGACGTGGTGGAGGAACTCATTGATCGGTGCGACATCATCACCTCGGCTAGCATGGCAGGTTCGTTCAAGCCCATTCTCGACTCAACTAATAACATCATTACAAGGAACCCAAGAGTCAAGGAGCGTTTTGATCTCCCCTATCTTCTTTGCCGTGACCCTGATGACTGGCGCGAGGACGACGGAGGCCTCGCCCTGTGCAAGTTGATGCCGCTTGATAATGATATGTATAATGTTAAGATGCCATCGCTTGAGGGCAAGGATTGGGTAGGCGCAAATGGAGATTGGGTTGTTTACATTGGGTCCAACTGCGAGTGGGAACTTGTGAATGTGTACACTCGTGACCGGGTTCCACTTCCAAAAATCTTAGGAGACTGCCCAGAGGTTGAGCACACCGGCATTGTACGCACGTTCAAATACGATCATGGTGACTATCTTCTATGGAAGATAGCAATTTGTCAAGTTCCCAACCGCTCTTGGAATTACAACAACTATGAAGTTGTTGCTATCTTTGACAAGCTTGTTGTCGTCCTTCATGGTTTGACTGGATGGATATTGCTCAAAAATCAGTTTCTATACACGGATGTGTACTGTGATGCAATTCAATATGAGGGCCTTGTGTTTGCTGCCACCACTCATGGCACTGTTTTTGCATGGAATCCTTATACTTTCGGTATGTTTGTCTTCCACCGTAATTATAATTGTTTCATCCACATGCATGCGGGTTAGCAAGTTTCCCTTTACTAATTAACCTTCTTCTTGTGTTTCCAGGGTCCTGTGAACATTCCACCACCTATACTTGAAAAAATTTATAACCAAGGGGGAGATGATGATGGTGATAATCACGAGCATGAGGACGAGCAGAACGTATATACTCAGTGGCGCCTGGCAACTAATTTCGATGGATCACCTCTTCTTGTGTGTATAGCGCACTGCGTTTGTTACTACTGAGGGAGCACGTGTTGTCTCCCATGGTCGCATTCTCTGGACCTATTCCAACACCCGTTGCATGGTATTCGGGATGGATACTAGTGTGCTTGCGCCAACTCCTTCTCCCTGGTACAGAATTGATAGTCTTGGAGAAAACTCGCTCTTTCTTGGACAAAACTATCTGATGATGGTGAAAGGCGATCCAACTGTTGTTGACACAACGTTACTAGTACCATTTATGAGAAGCAACTATGTCTATACCTCGGACATTTGGGTGGTTCCCTACCCTGGTACTGATTTAGTAGGCCGCTTCAGCCTGGATGATCAGTCCTGCGTTGGTCTCGAGATCGACAATAGATGGCCCGTCCCAGAGAATCACTTGTGGTTCAAAGCAAGCGTTTCCAACGCCGAGGATTGGTTGAGTTGAAGTTCATTTCATTGCTTGTTATTTGTTGTGTGGTGAAAACTTTAGTATTTATAATGTATCCTCATTGTCGATGTGGGTTGATGACCTGTTGTACGTAATAAAATGATATGCCTGTGATAAACTTACTAAATTTATGAATGGCTTTCGAGTTGCTTCTGTGAGTGAGTGGTGCGACGAGGCAAAAAAATATTTTCCGAATACATAATTGTACGTGCATTGCAACAGGTTATCGGATGAGGCCAATCAACAATAGTAGTACACTATTTGTACTAGCTTCACATGCTTCGCGCGTTGTGCGGGTGTTTTTACTGTAGCCATATTGTACGTAACCAGCACCTCGAATCCTCGATACTAGTACTATATAGTAAGTAGTAGGAGTAGTAGGGTGGCATGGGCCAGAACAAGCATTCACGTCCAGGAGTACGGCACGCGCCACCAGCAGGACTTCCATCTGACACCATATTTCTTGGAGTCTATGCTAGAGCAATCTCTTCAACCTCATCATTTCTCTAACTCAGCCATCGCGCGGCAGGCGAGGTGGGGTTTTGCCGATAGTCGGTTTCTTCAACTGTAGTCCCACTTGTAAGGCCAACTCCAACGCTCTATCAATATATGGATGTACTCTTCTTCCCAATACAAAAACTTGCATCCATTCTACTCCCTCCGTTGCACAATACATGCCTTCTATTTGTCAAAATATATATATATATGTATCTAGACATGTTTTAGTATATAGGTACATCCATTTTTGGACAAATGGAAGTCAAGTATTTTGGAACGGAGGGAGTACACAATAAATTTTTTAAGTTAGCACAACTAGTCTAATCCGAGAGCACAACCGAGGATTTGGTCGGGTTCTTCCTCCTTTTGCCAACACGTGGGACATCCAGCATCCAGGTCATGTCATGCAAGAAAATAGAGTGGTAGTTGAAGCCACGTGATGTGCATCTTGGGTTAAACTATAAATAGAATCTTACTACTCTTGAGTAACTCCAAAAGCAGCCACCAAAGATCTTTATTGAATTTGTTTTTCATCACCAGCATGTCGAGGTGAAAGATGTGCAGGTTCAATGGGTCCTCTTGCGTTTTGACTGACATGTGGGACCACATGTGAGCAAACAGACGATGGGCTCCGCGCGTCCGCTGGCTGGCTGAGAAGAGAGATAGAGGAGGGTTGAGCACGGACTGCAGGAAATTTGTTCTACATAACCAGCACCTTGATATTCGTGTGTGGTTGTTTCTAGAATAAAAAAAAGGAGGTACCCCTACTTATGTTACTCCCACTATGCCTAGCCTAAGATTAGTAGGTGACCTTGCACTTGGCTCTTCGCCTCTTCTGGAAGTCGATGGTTCTACAGTAGTGCTTCTGGCAATCTGACACCAAATGAACTGCTGCACGTCCACCGCTTGTAAGCAAAAGTTTCTCCTCGTGCTGCGAGCCACCGCGCACGCGTTGGCGAGGGAGAAGGCGTAATCAAGCTTCTCGTCGTTCTGCGAGTTGACGGGACACATCAAAGTTATTTACTAGTAGTATGTACTCTCTCCAAAAAAGGGCTGACCATGTCATTGCTACCATCCCATGCTCCATCGTTGAGTACGTGCACTATTCATGTGCCATCGAGGAGAAAAATATTGCGTAGGTGCCATCGAAGTGCATGACTCACTTACGAAAAAGGGTTTCCCCCCGCTTTTTCCCCCGCGCGACTCACTTACGCACCTATAAACAAACAAAGCTCACGTAAAAGAAAAGAGTTGAAGAGCATAGATTCCGGACGACCGAGGAGGAGCAAGGAATCTTGCGGTGGAGCATCTGCAAGGAACCTTGCGCATTTTCCCCTGTTTTTTGCCGCCTGCCCACCTATAAACAAATAAAAGAACATGAACTTTTCGCTAACCACTAGAAACGGTACATCAGGATGCTAAGTTGAAAATGTTTTATACTCCCTCTGTTCCCAAATATAAGTCTTTTTAGAGATTTCAATAAGGGACTACATACGAAACAAAATGAGTGAATCTACACTCTAAAATATGTCTACATACATCTGTATGTTGTAGTCTATTTGAAATGGCTAGAGAGACTTATATTTAGGAACGGAGGGAGTAGTTTATATTGAATTATTCATAACCACGCAACAAGCCACGCATGTATAGGACGCATGCAGCCACGCATGTACACAAGCCAACGCACTAACTCCATCCGATCCAACTCATGCACATACATGCACAGCATGGAGCACACATCGCACGTACACAACACGTGCATGCACACACGCTCGGCCGCAGAATGCACGTGAATAACACATGCATGCGCACACACTCGGCTGCATGGAGGCGTGCGCCATCCGCGGTGACGTCCGGTTCGTCGTGCTACGGCGAAGCTCACACGCAATGGCGCATACGCATCTCTTGCAGCACCTCTTTACCGTCGTTGCTCAACTACTAGTCGGAGACGAAGACGACCGCAACCTCGGCCTTAGAGCTAGCCCCGATGGAAAAACACGCACGTTGCACGCACACGAGCACATACGGAGTGCCCACGACGTGGTGGTGGTGCGTCCCCAGTCGGCTCTACTCCTTCTGCGCATGTTGTCTATCAAGGCGGTTGCATGCTAATGAGGATGTGGGTGAGATCTTCTAGGACTCAGATGATGACGAGGAAAATTATGAGACACAAGGTGACGTACACCGTCAAGGTCCACGGTCAAGGGGGTGCTAGTAAGTGCTTAGATGTGCTTAGAGCAAGTACAATAGAGCTGAGTTAGCGGGCTATAAGGAATAAACTAGTATATTTCTGCTTAGTTGGAGGAAAGAGAAGAGGAGAGAGAAGGTAAGCGGGCTCTTCGTGAAGAGCCAGCTCTAGCACATGCTCCTAGGCACTTTTGTGAGAATGAAAGGTGGGCCACATAATAAAAAAGTAGTACACTCTTTTGATCTACTATTGTACATGTTGACTATAAGATGGGATGTAGATGACATGGCACTGGCTTATAGCCAGCAGCTGGCTATACTATTAATGCTCTTTAGATGAGGTGCTAAGTGCATTAAATGGCTTAGTAACTCAAGTCTTCAATGCATAGGTGCTTAGTTTATTGGTGCCACATCATATTTTATGCCTACGTGGCAGGCTTAGCAGCTATACATGGTGGAGCACTGGGAGAGGCCAAGGCTAGGAGTAACTTGTACTGTAACATATTACTATGTTACTCTAAACATCTCTATAAACCGGAAAGGAGGGAGTAGTAACATAGACTAGTGTCATATGCAGAGTATGGGAGCACATGATATTTCCCCATCCGGACCGATCCCAAGTTGGCTTCTCACCTTGTTGGCCCAACAAAAACCCCTCCCCCCTCCCGCGCGCGCTTCCCGCCCAACGCCAGTTGAGCCCGCCACTCTACATTGATGGCAAGTCAGGGCGACGCGACCTCTCACTGCTTCCGCCGTTGAAGCGGCGCGCCGACCGAAGGCACCGCCCGCTGCACGCCCAGCATTTTAGACTACACAGTGGAGAGTAACTTTAGAGCAAGTACTACAATTAGATGACATAAGCAAGCTATATGGATTTAAATATAGTATTTGTGCTTAGTTGAAGGATAGATAATAGGAGAGAGAAGAGAAGCGGATTGTAAACGTGTAGCCGGTTGTACTCCAACATACTTTGTGAGACAAAAGGTGGGGTCATTATTAATGATATTGTATTTATACTAAAGGGTCTAACGGACGCCTTAATTACTTTGTTTTTTGAGACAAACCTTGGTGGGGCTATTATTGACTTTTTTTGAGCTACTATTGAGTTGGAAGTGGGGTTTGGGGGCCAAAGGCCTACTATTATACTCGCACGACCGACCTAACATGCTCTACCCTAGCCGCCTCTGTATCATATGGTTTCGCACCGTTCCAGATCTTAGCGCCGCCACGCAATTCTTCTCTAACCCTCCTTCCGGTGTGCACCACGAGAAGGGACAGCAGTCCTCTGAACCCCGCCTTTCATGCTCCTGTACGGGAGAGGGGCGATCAGGTTTTTGGGGAGCACACTCCTGTGACTACTGCCAGCGACGACTTCCTCAATGACAGCCTTCTTCCCCGACCTCGGTAACCTCTTCATCAACGACATGAGTGACAACATCAACCACATCGGTTCTGCTCCTGCTGTACAGTATGTGATTCTGTCCTCCTGGTTTAGTCCGCATCTTTACTTTGATGTTTGCAATTGTCGTCATGATCTATTTACTGCTGATTTGAATTAAATCTCATACTAAATTGCTCATATATTCAACAATCCAATCCAAAAACCTGATTACAGGCAATTTACTCTGAGTGGTTTTGCTGCGCTTTTGAAGCCGCCTACTTTTAAGGGGGTGCAATATAAAAGGTGGCGCACAAGAGCAGTATATTGGTTTCAGATCATGTAATGCTATGACGCCACTAAGGGTAAGCCTGAGGGTGATCTTAATCCTACACTGCAGGAAGCTCATGGATACCCTCTTCAAAGCCGCCCTGCTAAGTGTTCTTGACTATTCCATTGTGGATTCATATATGTTGTTTGACAGCAGCAAAGACATGTGGGCTGTGCTCGAGGCCACGTTTGGGCCCTCGGGTGCTGGCAACGAGTTGTACGTCATGGAGCAATTCTGTGACTACAAGATGACTGATGAGCGCTCTGTTGTTCAGTAGACTCATGAGATATAGTCACTCTCTAAGGAACTTGAGTACTTTAAGTGTGTGTTGCCGGACAAATTTGTTGCTGGGACCATCATTGCCAAGCTTCCACCTTCGTGGAACGATTTTGCTACTTCTCTGGAAAAACAAGAGACATGAGTTTTCTGTTTTGGATCTCATTAGCACTCTTGATTTTGAGGAGAAGGCGAGAGCAAAAGACACACGTGCTCGGGTCGCTGAGGGAGCTTCTAGTGCCCACATGGTACACGAGAAGAACTTCCAGCCCAACCAGCCCCAAAACAACAAGAACAAATCTCAGGGGAAAGGCAAGTTTGATGCAAAGAACAAGCTGTCACATTCTACCAACTTCAAGAAGAATTCTCATAACGGGAAGGGATACAAACCTCAATTTTGGTAGCACCGCACAAAATTTATATGGCTGCATCTACCTGCTATCAGCTAACCTCATGGTGCTCCAGGTATTCCTACATTTGTAACTAGGTACAATGACCACCGCAAGATGAAATTAGCTTATTCGTACGTTGACTTGCTGAATGCAGTGCAGAACGATCCTGTCATGTGTGGAGGAGCAAACAAGCAGTGCAGCCAAAGGTGGAAATCAACCAACGACTTATAAAATTATATATAATCTTCCTCAGGCAGGTCAGTATCCCCTTCATCCAGATGATCGTGTTTTGTCATGCCGAGCTATTGATATGTGCTACTGTTTTGCAACACCATTTAAGTATAGCTACTGTTTTCCTGTCTTTTCATATTCAGGACAATGAATATGATTTCAGGGGAACTGCACAATATGGACCCATGTTGAGTCATCTCTATTGCCTCATGTGTTTGCTGCAAATGTGTCAGCATCAATTGCAAGATGAGACAGCTAGCTAGCTGTGGAGTTGCCAACATGGTCAAAGTGCTCGCAACATTGAGAAGAAACAAGCATGCCCAGGAAATTAATGCGTGCACAGGGAGGCCCTTTGCTCAGAGAAGCATCGACCGATTTTCTTTATTTCCACACCTTCTCACAGCTTTGTATTGGTTATAGTATGGTGAATCATTGAGATGCATAGACATGCTCAAATTTTGTTCTTCTGAATGTTAGTTTAATGTGAGTGTCTGCATCCAGTACCGCATCCTCTAATTTGGTGGATGCACACAGAGAAAATAAATCTCCTTAATTTACTCCATAACCACCCTATTAAATAGGCCTAGTAACAAACCAGGCGCATGCAGTGGCCGGCGGGCACATGCATCCTGCATGCATGGCCATTCAGCCAAGCCCATGCGCCAGCTCCAATGCAGCAACGCAAAAGAAGAGAGCAGTTCTTGGGAAAAAATGAGTACTTAGTGCAACGGGCCTTATAAACATGAACAACTCGCTCTCCCGCTTCCGTCTCCCCACCCAATC
>NC_041393.1:249724363-249732143 GCF_002162155.2 Triticum dicoccoides
CAGATTTGAGGAACCGGTAGAATCTCCGGTGGACCGCATCAGCGATCTCCCGGGCGTCATCCTTGAGGAGATCATCTCGCTTCTCCCCACCAAGGATTGCTGCCGCACACAAGTCCTCTCAACTCGGTGGCGCCCTCTATGGCGCACCGTGCCCCTCAATCTCGACTGTCGTCAGATATCTGTCCTTCCTGAATTTGATCTCCTCAGAGCCATCGTCTCTTCTTATGAGCAGGGCCCCATTCAATGCCTCTGCATCCCGACAAGCTACCTACTGTCCATACCCGACAAGGTGGACGCTTGGCTGACATCCCCTGAATTCGGAAAACTTCAGCAGTTTGAGTTCTACCATTACCACAAAAGTTTCATACCACGAACATACCAAGAATTCGTGCCCACACCACTGTTGTCCATCTCACGGTTTTCCTCCTCTCTCCACACCTCCTCCTTCGCATGATGCCATCTATCAAACAATCTGGTACAAATGCTTCGACTCAGACTGCTAAAAAAACTTTTGCTTGTGGTGGTTTATCTGTCGGAGGCCTCACTACACAGCATCATCCACTCTAGTTGCCCTGCCCTGGAGCACTTGCTGATTGTTTTGGGAATAGAAATCGGTATCAGTTGTCTCCAAATAAAGTCGCCTCACCTTAAAAGCATTGGAATTTGTTTTAAAGGACAGCAGCTCATCATCGAAGATGCCCCTTCACTTGAAAGATTGATCCTTCATAATTGTTATACACCTTCAGAAATAACTGTCGTCTCTGCGCCCAAACTGGAGACCTTGGGTGTAATTCATGACCCGTTTAATAATCACAAGGAGTTTGTGTTTGGCTCCTCACTTTTTCAGGTACCGTATATTATCATCTACACATTTGTAATCATATGCTGCATTTTTCATTTGTGCGCATAATTTTTATATCATCTTGGAGTACACTTTGGGTACTAATATTATGTTATATGCTCAATGAAGAGTTCGTCCATTGATAGCCTATCAATGTTACTGGATTCTATCAAGATCATATATATCAGAATGTATAGTTTTGATCTGGACATAATTATTGGCTTGCTGCGATGCTTTCGATCTCTGGAGAATTCATACATAGAGGTGATGATTTCATGCACATTGAAAGCCGTATATATTGTACTAGAATTAACTGTCCAGCTGTCGTTATTTCGACATACTCTTTTTTCAGACCTTAATTGTTTTCAATCTTCATGTCTACTTAGGCAGAACCACATGGAGAAAACATATAACCAATCGTTGGCGTAATGAGCACCAGGATTTTCTTAGTTCTCATGACATTCGTTTGAGGACAATAACGATGGGACGATATGCATCCAACCAGGCAAACAGAAGCTTTGTCACATTCTTCCTGTTGAATGCGAGGTTACTATTGTCCATGAGGCTTAATTTGTACAGCAAGAGATTTCTCACGGACGAACATGTTGAACAGCAAAAAAAGAAGTTTCAGGTGGACAAATGGGCTTCTAAACGTGCTCAGCTTCTATTTACAATAAGTTGTAGACATCCTGAAATAAATTTTTTTGCACAGGATGTTGATTTTATGGATCAGACCGATCCATTTGTTTGTGACTGCAAAAAAGAGTGGTTGGGTTAGATGTTACTGTCATGTTCAATCTGGGTTTTGTCTAAAAACTTGATGAACAACTAATCCTTGGGCTTTTTGAACCATTTGTATGCTTGACTTGCATGTTGTTGCCCTCGTACTCCCCTCCACCTGCCACTACACTGCCGCATCTTCCATGACTGCTGTTCGTTCCCGTCCGAGGCCTTGCCGCCGTTCTCCACCTTGGTTAGCTCGTTGTGCCTGCCGTCGTCTGGCGTTGTCAACATGGTCAACAACCAAGAGGAATCAGGAGATGACTGTACGTGGAGAGGCTGACAGTAGGGACCCACCAGGGTCATTGCATTTCGCAAGCAGGTGCCTCGTTATTACAAGCCAAAAAAACACTTCCTCCTAATTGTTTGACAACTAGGTTCCACGACATTGTCAATGTAGTCAATAAACGAGAAAATTACACAACAAGCGGATAACACCAGGGACCCAGCAGCTCGCCCAGTTGTTTTTCAGTTTCAAAGACGGAGCTCAACTGCGCGCTGTGTGGGGGCTGTGGCCCGTCTAGCCCACGCTTACGCTTTTATTAAGCACATGATGAGCCCAGTTGATATATTTTTTCTTTCTGAAATTGGCTAGCCCAGTTTTTTTTTTTGGAGAATACCAAAACCGAGGCCTACTTGCTTTTGTCAGCCCTGCTGGGCTGGAAATCTTTCAAGACGAGGAGGGATGTAAGTAGTAAGAAATGGGCTTCCACAAAAAAAGGCTATAAGTTGTAAGAAATGGGCTATAAATTTTTAAACCAAAGCCAATCGGCAATTGCATTAAAATATCATTTTTTTCAGGATTTCTCTACTCTCTACTCTTATAAAAACCAAAGCCAACTGGCAATTACATTAAAATATCATATTTTCTCCCACAAGATAAACTACTCATACAAATGCATCTTCATGTTCCGTGCAACGAACAGGCATCTTGCTAGTTAAGATTCTAAATTTCATTCATTTTTTGTGGAGAATTGTTTTTTGAATTTTATTTTGATATAATTTTTTGAATATTATTTTTAATGTGACTCGAAATTTCGTGATTAAAAGAGTTCAGACCCCACCGAAATATGCAAAATTTCATTGAATTTTTTAGCAGTGCCTAGAATATATGGTCTGTAATGCTAATAAAAAGAATATGGGCTTCAAATATCCTAAGAATTAGCAAATGGGTTGTAAATTATTGAAAATAATGGCTAATGGGTTGTATGCTGTTTTCAACAGATTTGGAGGCTGACTTCTAGGCCTACTAGGTTGACGATGACGTTGTCCTAAAAAATTTTTTGACGCGTACACAAGGCTTTGTCAACTTAGTCAACACACAGCACTGACTGTTGGATGTCCATCCAACGGCCGCCGTGCTTCTTCAATCTCTGATCTTCCTGCTCCAGCCGCCCAAACCAGCGCCGGCGGGACTGCCTGCTCCCTCCTCCCATGGCTGGCTGTGCAGCCGTCAGGCCATCTCTCTAACCACCCACACATCCTGTTATTTTCCGGTGACGTCAGCCTCACCCTGCAGCCGACAAGTCAGTGCTCGTTCTCCCCTCAGCGTGGGCATCCGCTGTGGTGGCTTTGCCGGCTCCGGGTGGTTCTCTTCCGGGGCCCCGCCCTCGTCCACCGTGTTTGTGCTCTCGGCGCGGCGAGGTCAGCATGGTCAACAAACAACAGCCATCGGAAGAGGCTGACAGTAGGGGCGCACACAGGAAAATGCCTCCTTATTACGCGCAAAATAATGGTTCCTCCACCTGATAGCTGGGACCCACCGGAAGGGTCTCTGTATTTCATGAAAAAAACGTTCCCCCCGCTGTCAGCTCAGACCCACCGGAAATGCCTCCTTATTACGCACAAAAAAATGAATACTCCCCCTGCTAGCTAGGACTCACCTTGGTGGGAGGCTGACTTGTGGGCCTACTAAGTTTACGGGGACGAAGGGCTTTGTCAACTTAGTCAATATGAACGATTCTAGCTCGAGTGACTGTACGATGTCCATCCAACGGCCATAGTGCTTCTTCAACCTCTGGTCTTCGTGCTCCGGCCGCCCAAACCAACGCCGGTCGTGCCTCATGCTCCTGCCTCCCGTGGTCGGCTGTGATGCCGCGGAGGCCTCACCGCCCCCTACTACTCCCACCGCTGGCCAGGCCATCCCTCTACTCACCCACACTCCCTTTTATTCTGTGGCGACGGTAGCCTCACACCGCAGCTGAACTAGTGAACCCTCGTACTCCTCTTTGCGTGGGCATCCACTGCCGCGTCTTCCCCGGCTCTGTGTCGTCCCCTTCCTAGGCCTCACCGTCGTCCATCGTGGAGTGGTGCTCTCCGTGCAGCGTGGTCAACGTGGTCAAGGAACGACTTCCATCAGACGTGGACTGTATGTGGAGAGGCTGACAGCTGGGTCCACGGCCGCAGCAAGGAAGTGCCTCCTTATTACGCGGAAAATAATGATTCCTCCACCTGACAGCAGGGACCCACCGGACGGGCCACCGTATTTCATGAAAAAAACATTTCTCCCTTGACTGTTGGGACCCACCAGCTACACCTTCGCACGCAAGGAAGTGCGTCCGGGCAAAAAAACGATTCGCCCCCCTGACTGCTGGGACCCACCAGCTACATCTTCGCAGGCAAGGAAGTGCCTGACAGTCGGGACTCACCTGGTCGAAGCAGATGTAGCGTTGTCATTCTGGTCGCGAACGTGTACGTACATACTGGTCGTTGTAGAGGCGCGCAAGTGTCGTAGTAGAGGCACGCACGTAGCATGTACACGTACGTACAGCGGCCAGGGTGCAAGAAAGAAAATATGGCCACGTACGTACATATGGGCAGGGTCTCGAACGCCTACTCGCGCATACGTACGGCCCGGGCTTGTGTACATGGCTGGGTCGAAACGGAGAAACAGCGTCGTCATCGTGTTCATGGGGAGGCAACGGAATGCGCCGCGTTCATGGGGAGGCAACGGAATGCGTCGTGTTCATCGAGAGGCAACGGAACGCGTGGGAGCCAACCGGCTGGGTCAGAACGGAATGCATCGTCGTGTTCATCGGGAGGGCTTGGATGGAACAGGCGATGGAAACGAGGTCTGGCGTACCGCAGAACGGAGGAAACGACCTTGTGTTTGACCGGCCACATTTGAAACGGGATCCTATTCATCGGGAGGGGTCTGGCATACCACAAAACGGAGGAAACGCACCTCCTACGGTCGAAACGGGGGTCCTGTTGATCGGAGGGGTGTGGCGTATCACAAACGGAGGAAACGGACCTCCTACGGTCGAAACGGGGGTCCTATTGATCGGGAGGGGTGTGGCGTACTGCAAAACGGATGAAACGGACCTCCTACAGTCGAAACGGGGGTCCTGTTGATCGGGAGGGGTAGTGTCATTGGCCGAAGTTGAGTCTAGTCTTTGAAAAATTGTTTACTAACTTGGCTGTGTGGCCTACGGGCCCACGTCGCCAATTGGGTGGTATTAGGATCTCTTATTCCTCATCTATACTCTGGGAATCTGATCTCTCTTCTATTTGGGTTAAATGATTTTGCTAACTCTAACTCTAGGTTCTCGTAAATAGTTTCTCCCGGAGAGCCCCTCACTCCAAATGATTACTTGGTGCATCAGAAGATTCTGAAGACACTCTCCGATGTTTTACCAAGTCCCTTGTACCCTTCGCCTTGCGATCCCTACCACCGATAAATCCTTATGGGTAACTACCTACAATTGTCGTTCATACCTTCATCCCCAGTTGCCCTTGTTATTACAAGATGTCCTGAAATACTCTCTGATGTTCCGAGAATCCTTTATGCTTACTGCCCTGCAGTCCTTGCCGCATGAATACCCCTACGGATAATTACTCGCTCTTATCGAGTTCCATTCATCCCCAGTTATTCTTATGCTTCATAAGATGCTTTGTAATACAATCCGAGCTTTCGATGACCTCTGTCGCCTATTGCTCTAGAAGGTCTTACCTGCCTACACTCTGGTTAATTCCATATGCCTAGCAGTATCCATTGACGTCCTTTGTCATTATTATCTTGAGTCTTTTTATTTGATATATCTGTGTAGCAATCATCAGTTGATCCTTATAGATTATCTTTCCAGCTCAGACGTCTTCCCGAGCATGAGCTGGTTCTCGGCCAATCATATTGCCATCGATTGTGCCCTAAGTCTATTCAACTTATCCATCCTTGGTCAGAGCGTTTGCTTCTGATCCCTTGATTTTGGAAATCGTAATTCCTTTGCGTTTGAACTCTGAATTAGTCAGTTGCTTCTATAATCTGGCATCCTTGCGTTCTTTCTACTTCTGGTTGAGTACTGATGCTCACATCAGATCCCTTGTGAACCACTAGATCCTTTGTGGGGTTCTATCCGACAGTGTCCTTCATATACAGTAACCTTGTGAGCTTTTCCTCGGAAACATAATGCCTTTGGTAAATTGTATCTTCTGCTTCCTCAAACATGCTCTACTCCGAGCTTGAGTTATTTACTCGTGAAGTTTGACCCTACAACTTCGTCGAAGACAAGAAGTAAATGGAAGGTTATGCATTGATGAAGTGGGAGTCGACCTTGAACCTTTGTGTTCATGCCCATGGACCCGGTGTGGAACTTACCATGGAAGCTTCTTGTAATAATAATCCCCTTGTGATGAGTTCATATTGTATCTATGCTTCGTCCTTGGCAACAGTGGTTCCGACCATGACCGTTATCCTTTGATTGCATTTCTCGGACGAGTTAAAGTACTTGTCTTATTCAGATCATTTCACCTGTCAAGCCTCTATTCTGCTCTACCCTCGAGTATTACCCTCTAGTATCTCGAGAATATCACGGACCTACATAACATCTTATGAGTTCTTCATGAACTATTAATTCTCGTTGGTTCCAAGTTTCTACGGGTTCTGAGTTGTTAGACACTCGAGAACGCCAATAACTGATTCGATGTCTACACTTTCCTTTCCATTGTTTTGTTTAAACTTTCTTGTAATGTAACATATATGAGCAGTGATAATTCGCTGCTTATGTAAATGCCTCGATGTACAACTCTGTCAGTAAGACCTTGTTACTATGGTTGATGACCTTCCGGTAGCCACCAATGGACGAGAACTTTGCCTATTGGTCCGCCTCGTCTTAACGAGCAGGAAAATGGTTCTCTTCGTCCCTCGCACTTGGTACCAATGTTGTTGCCAATATAATTGACAGGCTATCCTCTGACCTGCCTTGCTATCATGACCGTGCAAAATGATTAGTGCCTTCCTGGTGTTAACCCACATGG
Source organism: Triticum dicoccoides (assembly GCF_002162155.2). Classification (NCBI taxonomy): domain Eukaryota; kingdom Viridiplantae; phylum Streptophyta; class Magnoliopsida; order Poales; family Poaceae; genus Triticum; species Triticum dicoccoides. The sequence continues at coordinate 249,731,238 of NC_041393.1, forward strand.
TGGGCCCATAACCCACAGTTCCACAGGATCAAAACCTGACTCTCCTGTACATCCCTGTTTTCCAAAATTGTTCCTCGCACTTGGCTTCGTATGTAAATCACGAGCCACATTCCTAGTGATCTATTCTGATATCAGGCGCAATACTTATTCCCATTGCTCTGAACCCCTTTCACCCTCTGTTTCAGGCAACTAATGATTGCCTACTCGGATGAAGCTTCTTATTACACCTTCTTACCTTGCTCTCGATGACTTTCTTAAATTTCAACTCGAGAGAGGACTCTATGCCACGTTCACTGAGATAACCCCCAGGTACCTATCTTGTGTTGAGCTCCGTCCTTCTCGAGTCTTTCCCCCTTACTTCACCCCTTAAATCTCAGGACGAGATTTCTTGTAGTGGAGGAGAATTGTGACGTCCAGATAATTAAGCTACCGTAATTCCCTGCTAATGATGCCACATCATCATGATTACTGTTAATAAACTTGCGTTGATCCAATCCCGTTCGAATTAAAAATTCTAAATCAAGTCAAACGGCAAAAGTTTTCAAACGTTCAACTAAAATGTTCGCGATATTGTATAAATTCCCCTGACCTTTGTCAAGTTGAACCAACTCGAATTGACTCACAAATAAATTCCTAGGATTTCGATAAGTGGTCCAAAGGCTTCTAAATTGGCCTTTTCAAATAAAGCAAACCTTCTCAACCTTTGCAAATGCCTCAAAAACTTTGTGCAGCCCTAGGTTATTGTATATCATTTTTTGTGCAAAGTTTGAGCTTCGACAAAAATCAATCACTAATTAATCTAAATAAGAACACTAGCAGTTTTATTAAATAAAAATAAAATGGAAAGACCCCCCCCCCCATGCTGAACCAATCAGCCAGCTAGCCAACCGTCTGGCCCAACTAGCA
>NC_041393.1:249732437-249733439 GCF_002162155.2 Triticum dicoccoides
ACAGGGGTGAGGTCGACCCCGACCACCTCGTCGGCCTCGCCCAGGGCCGGCCCTGAGGGGGGGCAGGGGGGCCGCCGCCCCGGGCCCCCAAGGTCTAGGAGCCCGGCCCCTCGCAGTTGCGATGTTACGTATAGGGTGAACCAGCCCATAGGCCATAGCTGCTCGTGAAAAAAGGGAAGTAGCCCACGTCCAGGAAGGAAAGGACGGCAGGTAACCAACGTACGCACATAAATCACGTCAATCAGCGCACGATCGTGAGGAAAAAATGGATCAACATTACTCACTTAAAATCACGTCGCCCCCTTCTCTTTTTTCCTTATACGATCGTGAGACAGTCTTGCAATAAGTAAATAAAACGATCGTGCGCCGTGAGTTCATCCCTAATTTCCTATTATCTGTTCCCTGGTTTCAAACTCCAGATCTCAAATCGCAAATCGGTTCCCTCTCCTGGCGTCCTCCTGGCGTCCTAGGCAGCAGTGACGCAGCACGATGGTGGCCTAGTGTCAGGACCCCGACTCGATGTCACATCGATCTAGCCGGTAACACCTCATATCACTTTGCGGCCTCACGCATGGTATCCCCACGGGTGTCGCCTTACCCTTGCCCGGGACCGTTTGCGCCTTTTGGCTCACGTATATGATAGTGTCGCTAGCATCCATATGATAAGGAGCCCGGGCTGACATGGCTAGTCGTAAACCCAAAGTGGCACAGACTTACAGGGACAGGCATTCATGACCCAGCTTCGAACGTGTCGGTCATCAGCAAGTGGGTCCGGGCTGTAGCACTGGGCTAGCAGGACTCCGGTAAACCGGGCTGTAGCGGGCTAACAGGACTCCGGTACTCAAAGCGTGACATTTCCCCGAAGGGACAGACACAGGAACGAAGAAGGACACATGCCGGCCAGCCTAAGTGTTCCAGAGCAGTAGCAAGCTACCATGGCTCAGCGGTAACACTAGGAGACATTTCCCGGTAAGAGAGGCTACTAAAGATAAACAACTAGAT
>NC_041393.1:249734768-249735666 GCF_002162155.2 Triticum dicoccoides
AAAAAAACACGATCAATGCAATGCACAATATGATGCATGCTATGACATGGCAAAATGAATGTGTTTTGGGCTAATGCATCTAAAACCAGATTAAATGAAGTTGGTTTGAATACAAGATTCAAATTCAAACTCCATATATGATTATTTAAATGCCATTCACTTCATTTGCTCTAAACAGTAGTGATAAGTTGTTCTAACATGCATGAAAATGGTACAGATGGATTCCTTGAATTTTTCTGATAATTTTTCATATATAAATTATTTAATTTGGAGTTACGGTTAATTTTCTATGATTTTTAGAAGTTTTAGACATTTTCTGGAATTTTCTGATTATTTAGAATTAAAACAATTCCAGAAAATTAATTATGACATCAGCACTGCGTCATGCTTGCGTCAGCAAGTCAACAGGGCTGCCCTAGGTCAAACCTGACGTGTGGGGGCCACACGTCAGTGACTATCTAATCTAACCTAGTTAATTAGCACTAACCTAGGTTAAGTTAAATTAGTTTAAATCTAAACTGGATTAGTTAGCCGGGCGGGGCCCGCATGTCAGTGGGGAGAGGGGGGGGTCAAACCGGGCAGTGGGTCAACCCACGCCGGTCAGCGGGTCAGCGGGCGCCGGCGTTTAGCCGCCGGCGAGCCCGACGCGGCGGCGCAAGTGCAATTCGCTGTTCCGGCCACCAAAAGGGTCGGGGAGGGTACCTACGGGGAGCTGGGGATGGGCTGAGGCTCCTGGTGGAGGGACTTGAGCTCGGGGCGGTCGGAATCGACGCCGGCGGCGAGCTATGCGGCGGCCGGAGCTCGGGTTTGGGCGGAGCGAGGTTACGGGGCGCTAGGGGGCTGGCTGAGGGGCTATGCGGACTCCTGGGGCAGCTAGGAGCACGCTAGGCTCGTCGGA
>NC_041393.1:249736239-249803985 GCF_002162155.2 Triticum dicoccoides
TGGCCGCAGCAGCACGTCAGTGTCATGCCCGGCGTCCATGGCGGACGGCGGCGCTCGGGAATGTGGCCGGGGTGCTACGGCACGGAAACGAACAAAATGGAGGAGGGGAAACGGAGTGGAGCTCACAGGGATCGCGCAGGGAGGGTCAGCGAGCTCGGGGGCGCGCCGGAGTGGCCGAATTCGACGGAGAAGATCCTCGGCGGCCGGCGAGGGGGAAAACGTCGGGGGCGGCGTTCCGGGGCTCTTCTGGTCGCGTGAGACGACGAGGAGGACGAGGGAGGACTTGCGGAGCTCTGGGAGGCGTCGGGGAGGCGAGAGGAGCACGGTGGCTGCGGCAATCGGCGTCGGTGGCGGCGGTGGTTCTCGGGTGAGAGGGAGAGAGAGCAGGGGAAGAAGGGGAGGGCGAGGGAGAGTGAGAGCGGTGCGGGGAAGCTCCGTGGCGTCTCCACGCATGGATAGGCTCGAAGGGGGAGGCCTCCAGCGCGAAGCAGGAGGTGGCCGGCGTCGATGCGCGCCACGCCTCGCCTCTGCTCGTCCTCCTGGCAGAGGAGGAAGAGGACAAGGGAGGAGGAGGTGGGCTGGGCCGGCTGGGGGAACTGGGCCGGCTCTGGTGGCTGCGCGGGTAAGGCCAGGTAAGTGGCCCAGGTGGCCTCTCTCCCCTTTATTTTTGTTCTGTTTTATTTTTTTCTATTTCTGCAATTTGTTTTTGATTTGTTTTAAATATCAAATCATTTTATAAAATCCTGGAAATAAATATGGGTGCTTTCTGAATTATTCCAGTGGCCCTTATCAATTTCCAACATTTATTTGAGCATTTAAAATATTTATAGTATTTAAATGCCCAAATTCAAATACAATATGGTTTAATTCAAAAATCCAAAAATGACCTAAGGATATATTCATCATTTTTGGTAGAGGTTTCCACCTTAATCAGAAATCATGAACTTTTCTTAGGGGCCTTTTGGGTTTATTGAAAAGATTTTAACTTACCCTAGTTGAGTTGATTTAATGCTAGGGTTTGAACATCCCCATTTCAATTTTAGGCAAAATTTAAACATGATGCAACACATGACTAGCTAGCTCAGAGCATTACCAGAAGCTAGGGATGTGACAACTCACCCCCACTAAACAAGAATCTCGTCTCGAGATTCAAGCGTAGGGTAAGGTGAAGGGGAAACGCAACTAGTATAATCTTCACGATCCAGGGTGCACTTCATAAGAGCGTTGATTCGATCACCATTATTGTCATTGAAGTCTTGCTCTGAGAAATCCTGCCAACATGACCTGGAGGGAAGAAGGAGACTCTAGAAGGGTCGATCTTCTCGAAGATCAAACAACTCAGGATTAACTCACGGAATGAGACATAGAACCATCTCTCGGTTGAGACACGAGATACACATCAAGAGGGGTGGAAAGAAACGGATGACGAAGGTTCACTAGGTGGACAACAATTCCACACCTAAGAAGGTGGTAAACGATTGTCAACGTAGCGAGGAGTTGAGTTGCCATGAAACCACAACGAGCCACCTTCGGAACTGTGACCCGTAGAGATATTCCCTTAAGTGGCAAAAAGAATTACTTTTGATTCAGAGATCATTGAAACTCTTTAAACCAGCCTAAGACAATTCTCGAGCGATCGTTTGGAGGGGGTCGGTAGAATGGCATACTCAAACTTGGATGATGTGGATTACCTTGTTGAAGACAACGTAATGGATGATTTTTGCTTATCACCGGAAATGGAAGGGTCATTGGTGGTGCAAGCTGGGAACAAAATGCAAATGCTGGGAACGATTCTGGTAACTGGGGAAGAACCCAACAATAGAGAGTGAATTCACTGTTGGAGTGGTTATAGCATAACCGAGGAAATCTGGGGCAATCCCAGCTAGTGCCGATGATAAGACGTAGCGCTTGTACGTGCTCTCAAGAACTTGAGCATTTCCACAATCATCAAGGTTTTATCAACAACCGCGTCAAGGGTGCTGACAACACAACATACTACCATGATGAATAGCGATGGACGATGCAGATGCGAAGGAGGATAACACTTTCTCAGATTTCACCTTAGCGAGGCCAAGCAAATAAAATCTGGATGATCGACCGAGAGACATTTAGCACTCCGCTTCTAATGTTCTCCTTGATGTGCTAGTATAACCCATTCATAGATATGGTTTGATATCTAAAACATCAAGTAAAAGGTCGGACTTCGGGAACACAAAAATCCATAGGGGCAACTAGGGAGTAAATCCTACGAAATCCCTAGGGGGGGTGGCCAACTTCCTCAAACAAGATACTATAATAATAGGTCTACCGGATGGGTGTGTTGGCCACGACATCCACCTTACCGGTTATCGAGAGACCAATATTATAGTTCTTGGGAAATGTTCCAAACCATCATATCTGCCTGAGATTCAGATCTGGTTGGTGTCAGGATATTTCAGACTCATCGAGTCTAGGAAGAAAAATGAAAGTTTGCAACACAAATCGACGAGATGACGTTGCGGGATTCTCGGGAGATGAACTACGATAGCAAGCTCCAAAACACGAGCTGGTTCTGCTACAAACATGTGAACACGCTGTCCCAGACAAACATGACCACGTGGTAGTCTTATAATAAAACACTACCGAGTTCAGGAGGGGGAACCATCAACGAGGGTATCGAAGTTCTTTCATAAGTCCGGATTAGCTCTTATGGAGGAACTCCTTCTCCTTGAACAAATCAATCAGTGGCTTGGTGTGCTAGGGATACATATAGATTGAAGGTTGCAAGTCTTCAAACCACAGCATTCTTCGCACGTGTGCATGACTGATTTGGAATGATTCCAAAGAAAGCAACATTGACTTTCTCGAATCCACGGCGGCAACTTGCATCAGATGCACATGAATTAAAGGAAGTCACTACCTTCATCCAAACATATGCTTCATGAGCTAGCATGAACAAATGCTTTCAAAAGTTTCCAACACTAGCTTAATGTTCAGCAAAATTATGGAGAAGACAAGGATGTTGTCAATGGGCACAACAACAATTCATCTGGGTTTCCTTTTAAAAGGAATTCCATAGTTAAGTGAACAAGGGATAGCATTGGTCAGACCTAAAAGATATAATGGTGTATGCTCGAGGGATCAACCACGAGTAAGACAACATTACGAGCATCGTTGGTACTGATTTGATTTGACGATAGCCCACACTCAAATCAAAGGATTGATAAGACAATAGGTCCAGCAACTGATCACAAGGACCAATCGATGAAGATATCATTTTTCTTCAACACACACTACACAAGAATATCCCTTTGGAACGAACTAAGTCAGACAAGCTTTTATCTTCCAACTCTCCAAGTTGTTGTCTAGCTTAACCAACTAGCTCAGGGATATCTAACACCGATTCTTGGAGAGAAGGTGGTTCACAGGAAACCAACTTGATCACGAACTCAACATAGCGGTCAGGTGACAACCCGGTAACACCTCCAAGAAGATATTTGGAAAGTCACGAACCACCGGTATGTTACTAAGCTCGAGAACAATCTTGCTTTTCAGGGCAAGACGATATGATCAAATGAGTGAGGACTTGACAAGATCCTAACTCATCAATGGAAGAGTGCACCAGGAAAATGGACTAGGTGGCACAATCAACCTTAGGGTGATGATTCAATAGTCAACTCGCTAAGGATGACGTTATCATCCATTTAACTACCAAGCAACGGAGTTGCTAGGAGTATTGATTTCACACATCATGATTCACTTGTCGGCACTCCGGCTGCAACAACACGGAACCGAGGAATGAAAAAGGATGGCGTAAAGTATCACTATGTCAAGAATTCACAAAAGGTGGTGCAATTCTCATGAAATTCCTGTCATAAAGAAGGTAATACTTCAGGGTAGAGCAGACCAGAAGCTGGATTGTATCTTGATCTGTGGAACACAACTACTTTGACCCAATCCTAAATATGGAAGAGGTACTGGAGTTTGTTTCTCCAAGTCATTCAGGACAGAATGGCTTGACGGACCACAAGAGTAATAGGCATCGATAAACGAATGCACGCATACTCTTGACTATCAATTGATAGACGAGGGTCAGAAGACAACTAAAGAGGGACAACTCAAAGGAACATACGATTTTCTGAGTTGTGGATGCATAGATTAGTATGTCGAACCAAGTTCAACATATTTCTTCCGGATAACCCATGCAGAAGGTAGAACTGGCAGAGTCACAATGTAGAATCGAGAACCCATCGAGAGCACTCTGATTGTGATCTTTCGATCAGCGAGGGACATCTGCCATAAGCGGTTCATAGTATTTGGAGGAAAGGAATACCACGAACATCGAGGACTAATGCAAAGGTTACTAATAACCTAAAGGAACGAGCAAAACTATCAACATGAAGCAAGTAGGGTGAATCTCGGGTTCAAAACCCAGGGATAGAATACCTACTACTAAATGGCATCACGGGATGCTTTCGATAATGACGGCCAGAATCTTCACACTGGGACACAAAACATTGCTAGATTACTAGGTGACTCCCTAAAACACCTAGGGTCATAATAATAGCTCCAACATATATGTCAAGGCAATAATTACCTCAACACACCGATTAGTGTGATTAATCTGGCCCATGGAAACATCGGAAACAGAAGGAAGGGATTTGCAAATGCTTCGGACTATTTAGAAACCTGGTATGACTCGGACAGCATAACGGCTGTAAATGCTCAGGAAAGATTTGAGACATTCACAAAAATGGCGGCATAACCACTCAAAGGCACAATATCAAGGTTTCGAGATCAACAATTAACATACAGAAGATAGTAGGAACTGAACTGAGGCATTGAATCCAACAATCTTATAAGTCTACTGATTAGTAACACGTGATCCTAATAGAAAGAAGAGATAGCCTAGTTCTTAATCCCCGCAGGAAAGATAAGATGACTTAGATCAGAAGGCATAAGGTATAAGGAGTAAAAAGAGCCTTACGTTCCATCCCACAATCAATTCCCTTATATAACTAAAGAATTTCTAGACTCAACTTCGACCAGTTTGGCTTGGTAATCCTACAGGCAGTCAAGCTCTGATACCAACGCTGTCAGGACCCCGACTCGATGTCACATCGATCTAGCCGGTAACACCTCATATCACTTTGCGGCCTCACGCACGGTATCCCCACGGGTGTCGCCTTACCCTTGCCCGGGACCGTTTGCGCCTTTTGGCTCACGTATATGATAGTGTCGCTAGCATCCATATGATAAGGAGCCCGGGCTGACATGGCTAGTCGTAAACCCAAAGTGGCACAGACTTACAGGGACAGGCATTCATGACCCAGCTTCGAACGTGTCGGTCATCAGCAAGTGGGTCCGGGCTGTAGCACTGGGCTAGCAGGACTCCGGTAAACCGGGCTGTAGCGGGCTAACAGGACTCCGGTACTCAAAGCGTGACATTTCCCCGAAGGGACAGACACAGGAACGAAGAAGGACACATGCCGGCCAGCCTAAGTGTTCCAGAGCAGTAGCAAGCTACCATGGCTCAGCGGTAACACTAGGAGACATTTCCCGGTAAGAGAGGCTACTAAAGATAAACAACTAGATAGTCAGATCCCACACATACCAAGCATTTCAATAACATACACACAATATGCTCGATATGTGCAATACAACATGGCATCACAAAATGACTCTACGACTCAAGTAGTTTATTCAATAGGCTCCGAGGAGCGAGATATTACAAACATGGGTCTCATGACCCAACACTCAGAGCATACAAGTCAAAGCACAAACGGAAGCTATCATGTCTGAGTACAGACAACTATAAATGAAAAAGGCTGAGAAGCCTGACTATCTATCAGATCCTGCCGAGGGCACAAGATCGTAGCTGAGGTATCAAGCTAAACGTCGAAGACCACGCGGAAATACTAGTGAGACTGAAGTCTCTCTGCAAAATGTAAAATAGGCAAACGTGAGTACAAATGTACCCAGCAAGACTTACATCAGAGCTATCTACATATGCATCATTATCAACAAAGGGGATGGTGGAGTTTGACTGCAGCAAGCCAGCTTTGACTCGGTGGCTATCCTGAACTACGACTGCAAGTAACTCTTTGAGGTGGCGCACACGAGTCCACATATTCACCATATCAATACACCACTATGGATCCGCTCCCGTCTCCCTACGAGAACGCCATCCATAGCACTCACGCTTATCTTGCGTATTTTTAGGGTATCCACTTTCACTTGTCTATGAACTGATATAAGCAACCCAGAAGTCCTTTACCGCGGACACGGCTATTCGAATAGATGATGTTAACCCTGCAGGGGTGTACTTCTTCATACATGTTTCCACCACTTAGCGTCTGCACACGACATGTGCTCGGCAGACTTCAAGCGAAAGCCGACGTGGGTGTAGACCACGACCTACCTAAACACTTAAGTCTCTAGTCCAGGTTTATCGCCTATTCGGGTTCCATCCATGAGGAGATCCGGCCGGAGTTTCGCTCACAGCCCCAAACGATGTGAACAGGGTTCCCGAGATACCAAACGGGCATCCGGTACACTGTGCCACGTACCTACCGCATCACAGCCCACCCCTACGGTCAACGCTGTCCACGGCCTCCAGTAAGCTACAAACACCAGAAACTACTTGCAACTCCTGGACAGAGGACTAGGGTGAATAAGAAGTCGAGCGGGGTCATATTTCAGGGCCCAATGTATGGTAGTAGCTGAATCATGGATCACAAACACAGAACTCAGTTCCTGAGGACGGCTGCAATGAGACAACCCACCATGTACTCCTACATGGCCTCTCACCGCTACCTTTACCAAATCGTGTTCACACACTTAGCTCACACACAGTAGGACATGTTCACACGCCTCTGATTCATCCCCGATGAATCAGACCTGACTCAACTCTAAGCAGTAGCAGGCATGACAAACAAACATGAATGAGTAGGCACAACAGGGCTCAAACAACTCCTACTCATGCTAGTGGGTTTCATCTATTTACTGTGGAATGACAGGTCATGCAAAGGATAAAGGGGTTCAGCTACCGCAGCAAGTAACAAATGATTCGTTGTTGTCCTAATGCAGTAAAAGAGAGCAGGAGCGAGAGAGTGGGATTGTATCGGAATGAATCAAGGGGGTTTTGCTTGCCTGGCACTTCTGAAGATAACATTGAGTCTTCATCAGTGTCAACGATCACATCATCGGTACACGTCTATCGAGAGGGGACAAATACCGGCAATACAGAAAAAAACACGATCAATGCAATGCACAATATGATGCATGCTATGACATGGCAAAATGAATGTGTTTTGGGCTAATGCATCTAAAACCAGATTAAATGAAGTTGGTTTGAATACAAGATTCAAATTCAAACTCCATATATGATTATTTAAATGCCATTCACTTCATTTGCTCTAAACAGTAGTGATAAGTTGTTCTAACATGCATGAAAATGGTACAGATGGATTCCTTGAATTTTTCTGATAATTTTTCATATATAAATTATTTAATTTGGAGTTACGGTTAATTTTCTATGATTTTTAGAAGTTTTAGACATTTTCTGGAATTTTCTGATTATTTAGAATTAAAACAATTCCAGAAAATTAATTATGACATCAGCACTGCGTCATGCTTGCGTCAGCAAGTCAACAGGGCTGCCCTAGGTCAAACCTGACGTGTGGGGGCCACACGTCAGTGACTATCTAATCTAACCTAGTTAATTAGCACTAACCTAGGTTAAGTTAAATTAGTTTAAATCTAAACTGGATTAGTTAGCCGGGCGGGGCCCGCATGTCAGTGGGGAGAGGGGGGGGTCAAACCGGGCAGTGGGTCAACCCACGCCGGTCAGCGGGTCAGCGGGCGCCGGCGTTTAGCCGCCGGCGAGCCCGACGCGGCGGCGCAAGTGCAATTCGCTGTTCCGGCCACCAAAAGGGTCGGGGAGGGTACCTACGGGGAGCTGGGGATGGGCTGAGGCTCCTGGTGGAGGGACTTGAGCTCGGGGCGGTCGGAATCGACGCCGGCGGCGAGCTATGCGGCGGCCGGAGCTCGGGTTTGGGCGGAGCGAGGTTACGGGGCGCTAGGGGGCTGGCTGAGGGGCTATGCGGACTCCTGGGGCAGCTAGGAGCACGCTAGGCTCGTCGGACTGGCCGCAGCAGCACGTCAGTGTCATGCCCGGCGTCCATGGCGGACGGCGGCGCTCGGGAATGTGGCCGGGGTGCTACGGCACGGAAACGAACAAAATGGAGGAGGGGAAACGGAGTGGAGCTCACAGGGATCGCGCAGGGAGGGTCAGCGAGCTCGGGGGCGCGCCGGAGTGGCCGAATTCGACGGAGAAGATCCTCGGCGGCCGGCGAGGGGGAAAACGTCGGGGGCGGCGTTCCGGGGCTCTTCTGGTCGCGTGAGACGACGAGGAGGACGAGGGAGGACTTGCGGAGCTCTGGGAGGCGTCGGGGAGGCGAGAGGAGCACGGTGGCTGCGGCAATCGGCGTCGGTGGCGGCGGTGGTTCTCGGGTGAGAGGGAGAGAGAGCAGGGGAAGAAGGGGAGGGCGAGGGAGAGTGAGAGCGGTGCGGGGAAGCTCCGTGGCGTCTCCACGCATGGATAGGCTCGAAGGGGGAGGCCTCCAGCGCGAAGCAGGAGGTGGCCGGCGTCGATGCGCGCCACGCCTCGCCTCTGCTCGTCCTCCTGGCAGAGGAGGAAGAGGACAAGGGAGGAGGAGGTGGGCTGGGCCGGCTGGGGGAACTGGGCCGGCTCTGGTGGCTGCGCGGGTAAGGCCAGGTAAGTGGCCCAGGTGGCCTCTCTCCCCTTTATTTTTGTTCTGTTTTATTTTTTTCTATTTCTGCAATTTGTTTTTGATTTGTTTTAAATATCAAATCATTTTATAAAATCCTGGAAATAAATATGGGTGCTTTCTGAATTATTCCAGTGGCCCTTATCAATTTCCAACATTTATTTGAGCATTTAAAATATTTATAGTATTTAAATGCCCAAATTCAAATACAATATGGTTTAATTCAAAAATCCAAAAATGACCTAAGGATATATTCATCATTTTTGGCAGAGGTTTCCACCTTAATCAGAAATCATGAACTTTTCTTAGGGGCCTTTTGGGTTTATTGAAAAGATTTTAACTTACCCTAGTTGAGTTGATTTAATGCTAGGGTTTGAACATCCCCATTTCAATTTTAGGCAAAATTTAAACATGATGCAACACATGACTAGCTAGCTCAGAGCATTACCAGAAGCTAGGGATGTGACACCTAGCCCCTAAAAATTGACATTGGCGGAGTGGGCGCACACGTACATCACCGAGCTTCTGCTACCATATATCTACATCATCACCGAGCGTCGCCGATCTAATCAATCTGAGGTATATCATTTTACTATTCCCTACTATTTCAAGTAAAACTATATGCTATGAGGAAGAAGCAGTTTGATAAATATAGTTGCGCAAGAAGAAATTCTAGAAGCAGCTGAGAAAGATTTTCATGTTAAATATTTGTTTGTTTTGGTTGATATGAATCAATTCAGTGAAGAATTAAAGGGTTTAAAAAAAGTCACGGTGTTTAAAGATTTATGCAGATTTACTGTGCATACAGTTGTTGCATCGGCTAAAAGAAGCTTTTCAAACTTGAAATTATTGAAGAACCATTTGGCATAAACAATGACCCAGCATAGCTTAATTGGTTAGGCAATATTATGCACCGAGAAGAAGGATGATATTGACATCGACAAAATCATAAGTGACTTTGCATGAAAGAATATTACAAGAAAATTTTAAAATAATATGCATACGTTATTATACGAATATGGATTTAGGATGTAGTTCGCTATTTATTGGTAACATTTTGTATACACTTAAATTAATTATTATTGTTATGATTTTTGTATTAAGGGGCCCCAAATGTTACTTCCGCCCCGGGCCCCCAAAATCTCAGGACCGGCCCTGGCCTCCCCTCGTCGCCCAGATCTCCCCTCGCCTCCCAGATCCCCCTCGCTTCCTCTCCCTTCTCCAGCGCCGAGGAGAAGCGCCCGAAGCCGCCACGGTCTCCGAGCGTCGCCATGGTCCGTCGAAGCCGCGGCCACTGGCCTCATCACACCCCACCGCCGTGCCCATCCGCGCTGTGGGCCTCATCTTATTCGTCTACTGAACCAGGTTGGCGTCGGGGAGCCTCAACAACACCGGCAGTACCCGTTCCTCTCACCGGTGCTTGCCTCGGCTACCTCAGCGATCTGTCAGCTCCGATCCTCCCCGCGTCCACGCGTGCTCGCCTCGTCTACCTCGTTGTGAGCTCCCACGCTGATTCCCCTTCCCGTCTCCTGTTTTCGTCTCGCCGTTGGTCGTCGTCCCGCGCACGCCAACGTGACTCCGTGCCCGGGCCCCGTCCCCGCCGTCACGCCCGAGCTCCCGAGGAGCTCGCAGCCGACGCTGCAGCCGCCCGCCTTCCGCGTCCGCGGTCGCGCCGCCGCACTCGCCAGCCGTCCCCTCCACCCCACCGCCATGTTCCAGCCACCGCCCGCACGGCCCCTGGCCGCCGGCGCTCACGCCCATCCCTCCCCCATCGCCCGGGAGGCTACAGCCTCGGGCATGGGCGCCCACGCTCCGCCCCGTTTTCGCCTACACACGCCCCGCTAGGCCCTGGGCAACTGCCAGGCGGGGCCCAGTCCCCCTCTGTTTTGTAAAAAAAAGATTTATAAATTTATATAATTAATTAATTAGGTTTAATTAAACTAATTATGATTAATTAGCCTAATAACTTAGTTAGACTAAATTAACTAGGTAATTAGTGAAGCAGTCATTGACACGTGGGCCCCACCCCGTGTTGACTGGTCAACTGGGTCCCTCTGGCCCACTTGTCATCCTCTGTGAGCTTGGTACCCATAGCGATTTATTATTTATTTTCGAATTAATAAAAATAGCAATATTATTAAAACTTCGAAAAATCATATAAAATAATCTGTAACTCGGATGAAAATGTTTTCTACATGAAAGTTGCTCAGAACGATGAGATGAATCCGACCACGCGATCTGTTTGTCCGCCACACATCCCTAGCATAGCAAACATCAAACATTTCCCCTCTGGTTCATTTGTCTGACAAACATCCGAAACCGGGAAAACTTTCCCGGATGTTTTCCCCCTTCGCCGGTATGGCCTAATGCTGCGTTAGAACACCTCTAACCCCACTTATTGTCTTGTTATGCATATGTTTGCGTGTATTTACTGTTTCTTCCCCCTCTTCTCTCCGGTAGACCCCGAGACCCTGCTGATGCCCCTGTGATCGACTACGTCATCGATGACACTTCTACCCCTTTTCAATGGAGCTTCCAAGCAAGCCCCCCCCCTTTGATCATCCCGATATCGCCCATTCCATTCTCTCTTGCTTGCATTTAATTTTGCTACTGTATTTGATTGCTCCTATTCTGATGCATAGCCTGCTTTTGTACCTGCTATTGTTACCTACCTGCTTATCCTAAACTGCTTAGTATAGGTTGGTTAGTGATCCATCAGTGACCCCCACTTGTCCTTGTTGCCCCTGCTTCATCATCAACGACTCGATCAACATGATCGACGACCAAAGCCTGATACCTCACATCACATCACTCCCCTTTAGTTGCTTAACTCTGCAGAGCTACTATCGAGTGCCGAGGGTGATCCCTCATAACGCACGCCTGATGATAATTCTGTAGTGCAGCTATTTGGTCGTAATCATCGAGGGTGGTTCCTCTTTCATCATTCCTGATACGGCTCTGTCGTGCAACACCTCAAGTGTGAACCTTGAGGGTGGATCCTCTTACGTTCACCTTGATGATTACATCTAGTGGAATCCATCAGGGGTGATTCCTCGGGTTTTCCCCTTGATGTTTGGACACACGGTTACAATGACTTTACTTGAGACCTTGGTGAAAGTCGGGCGGGCCCGGAGAGCAACCGCAAGATAATTACGTGGCACGGCCGGGCATTCTAGGCCCTTATCGTAAGTCCACGAGACAGGGCGATGGGGTCACTTTCGATCGTGAGTCTCTGCTCGTCTCCGCAAGCTAATAATACATTATGGTTTGGGTATTTGTTCTGAGTTGGCCTTTGGCCTTTACGCACCAACCACCACGCGAGAATAGTTATGGGCTTCGGTGTCATGGTATCAGCCGAAGCTTTGTCAGACGTCTAGTTTAGCAGTGCGGCACGGCTGGGCCAGCACCATCCATGTAGAGGTGGAGCCTGGACCCGCCCTGCGCGCAACGACCCGGAGTGCAACGGGCGATGGCCCAGACCCCGAAGTGCTTAGGAGGTAGACCGGCGGGGACCTCTCTGCTGAGCCTAGGTAGGGTTGCGACATGTTGATCTTCCGAGGCCGGGCATTGACCCCAGAAAGGTGTGTTCGGCCAGAGTGATCGAGCGTGTTGGAAAACGTGGTGCACCCCTAAAGGGAAGATTAATTATTAATAGCCGTGTCCATGGTTACGGATGTTCAGACTTATATCCTGATCTTATACAACTACAAATGGATACTTGAGATATGTGGCTCCGGGATTGCTTTCTCGCAGGGAGTCGAGGAAGGATCTCTGGGCATTATTGTTACAACATGTTTGTTAATTAAATGGCTATTCATTACTCTTCTACATGCTGCAAGATGCTCGGAGTTGCTTGAAGATGCTAGTCTTTGATAGGCTAGCCCCCCCCCCCTCTATTCTGGCATTCTGCAGTTCAGTCCACACATACAAACCTTCCATTTGATACCAGTGCATACTTAGTATAGATCTGATGCTTGCGAGTACTTTGGATGAGTACTCACGGTTGCTTTGCTACCCCTTTCCCCCCTTCTTTCTTCTTTCCAGTTGATGCATCCAGATGGTGGATCCTTGGAGCCAGATGCCACCTCCGTCGACTGCTACTACATGGAGGCCACTGAAGACCAGGAGTAGTTAGGAGGTCTCAGGCAGGAGGCCTTGCCTCTTCGATCGTGTTGCTTTTGTGCTAGCCTTCTTAAAGCAAAACTTGTTTAACTTATGTCTATACTCAGATTTTGTTGCTTCCGCTGACTCTTGTATATCGAGCTATGTATTCGAGCCCTCGAGGCCCCTGGCTTGTAATATAAAGCTTGTATTTTTTAATTTGTGTCTAGAGTTGTGTTGTGATATCTTCCCATGAGTTCCTGATCTTGATCGTACACATTTGCGTGAATGATTAGTGTACGGTCGAATTGGGGCGTCATAGGAAAGCAACTTGGGGAAGGCTAGAAATCAAGATTTTTGTGGTAGGATTGGAATGTCTTGATCTCAACACATGAGTAGGTGGTTCTCTCTTAGAAAATGTATGGTCGAAGTATAGGCATGTTATGATGGCCCTCTCACAAATGGGGAATGGGGTGGAGGGGTATATATAGCCTCCACACAAAATCCAACCGTTACACACATTTGACTCATCCCGGTGGGACCGAATAATTCAACTCGGTGAGACTGATATGTTCAAGAATGTTAGGAATCTCGGTGGGACCGACTGGAACAACTCGGTGAGACCGATGTGTTAGGGCTTAGGGCAAACATCATCTTGGTGGCATCGATTGCATCAACTAGGTGAGACCGAAGTGAAGCAATAAGGTAACAAAGAATCTGTCAAGCCAACCTGGTGAGACCGTTCGCATAACTCAGTGAGACCGAAATAAATGCAACAAGTCACAGAGTGTTGGCAGGGCCATCTAGGTGAGACCAAGACCCGTATCAGTGAGAGTGAACTGTTAGGGTTTCTAGCAGTGGCTATGTCATAAGAACTCAGTGGCGCCGGATAGGAAGAATCGGTAGGGCCGAGTTGGAGTTTAGGATTTTGACATATTTGGATGGAGAAAGTGGCTGAGGGTTTTGGAGCAATATCACTATGCATTTGAGCAAGCAAGCCATTAAGCAAAAACTCATCCCCTTTTAATAATATTGGCTTTCCTATGGACTCAATGTGACCTTGGGTCGCTAAAATAAAGATGGAGAGTCTTGAGCTTTTGTGAATCTTTGTCCTTAGCATTTTGAGGGGTCCACGTCTCTAGTCCATGCCATGCCATCCATTGAACTTCCTGAAATATTTATCTTGAATGGATATTAGTTCAGTGAGCTATACGTTGTTATGAATTACCAAAACCACCAAGGGATTTAGTTGCACTTTCGAAAAGTAATCCGCGCAATACTTGCGCAAAGGGAATGGTGGTAAGGGCAATCGACGTGATCCCAAATTGTCGGTGCTCTCAAGGCTCGTTTTCTAAACTCATGGGATTGTGAAGTTGACAAGTATTCTTGAGTACCTACACAAAACAAAGGCAAAGGAAAAATTGTGTGTGCATGGTATATGTACTCATCATCCATTATGATGCGCACGTGCATTTGTTGGTTAGCATAAAATATCCAATGCTCAAATAAATGAGATGCATGATATAGAAACATGTCATCCATCATGATAGATTTGTTGTTATGTATAGCATAATGGAGACTCAGATTGTGTAATGCATCACTAGTAATATCTAGAGCATTATTATGAATGGTATGCATATGGTGCACACAAGGGATGCAATCATGAAATCTATAACCAATATCATGGCATGGTATTTGTAATGCATCACCATATTCATGTGTAGCAAATTTATTCATGGGATGATGCACACAATGTATGAAATCATGCGATACACAATAATTTTCATGGCATGGCATATGGGATGAATTGTTCAAAGTTTGCAAAGGTAGCCTAGCAATATCATCACAACAGAAGCAAATACCAATAACCACTCGTCATCTATTCCATAAGTGCAAATGGGATTGATTTTAATTGGATATGCATAGTTACTATGTTGAGATTGTAATGATGCAATATGGGAGATCTCACTCATAGTATATGACAAGTTTAATGGATTGTCAAACATGACGTGACCGATAGAATTTTTACATGATATCCTATGGAGCATAGCATCACAACTAGGCAAATCGACATGCTCAAAGCATGTAGACTACATAGTATGTGGTGAATCCATAAGGTGATCAACATCATGCAAGCAATCGATGTCAAGATAGTCCACTAGTGGGACAAGTGAAGTACCATCACCTATGTTACCTTTAGAGCTCTGCTCATGTGTTATAGGTGAGGTGGCAAAAATTGACGCTTGGTCAATAGCTTCATCAACTTGAGGTACCATGTGGGGGTGCAATATCATCCATCATGGTCATCGGTTTTCCCATGGGAGGTATGGACTTGTCGAGGATTGGCGCGTCATCATGTTGGAGATCTAACACCAAAGAAGAAAACACAATCGGAGTAGAGGTTAAGTCATTAGAAATAGAAATAGCCTCACTTGTCGTCTCAACTACCTCACTCACTA
This sequence comes from Triticum dicoccoides, assembly GCF_002162155.2. NCBI lineage: Eukaryota > Viridiplantae > Streptophyta > Magnoliopsida > Poales > Poaceae > Triticum > Triticum dicoccoides. The sequence goes on from NC_041393.1 coordinate 249,751,571, forward strand.
AGTGTTGTGGGTCGCTCACTCCTGGTAAGATGCTCTCACTCATATGGTTGGTGGATTCACTCAAGTGGCTCTCAAGCTCACATAGGGTGTGTGGCATACTCTCATGTGTGGGGCTAGTGGTGGTCACACTCATCCGCTCATAGTAAATGCACTCAATGTCATTGGGTGGTGGCTCTCCTCACATGGCAATTGGGGAATCTTGTCATATGTGGGTATCGGAGGGATGTAGGTGCAAATGTATCCATGCTCAACTCCTATCGCCGCCTTGGTTGAAGGGATAGTCCCATTCTCAACCTCCTCACCCATAACGCCTCCCAAGACCAATCCCGTAGGAAGTGGCAAATCATTGCTCTCCTCCAAAGAGAATGTCTCATCTGCGGTCTCATAGCTTGACTCGGAGTATGAGTCCCATGCATTGGGGCGTCGTCTTCATGTTGTTGAAGAGGTTCATGCTCGTCGTCGTGGTCGAAGGGGATGGCCCTTGCTTGACCGTCTTTTCGTTGTCTTGTATGAGGCCCATATGATGTGGCACCTCGTAGCTTGTCTCCATGACCAAAGGGAATTTCCCATGCTCGACCATCGTCCTTGAGGGGCTTCCGAAGATGGAAGTGTCTCCCTCGCTTGTAGGTGGTCACCTTGGGCTTGATGATGTCGATGTAGGCGTACTCATGGGAAGTAGGCGAAGATGCCATACATCTAAAGGAAAATATGCCTTGATAACACTTGGCGAAGATGCCAAAGTGGTTGTGGTAGTCGTAGCTTCCTCTTTGTGGTGTTTGTCTCGCGGTCTTCTCTTGTGCTCATGAAGGTTGGTCGTAGCTTAATGTAGAGCTTGTTGGGACTTCTAGGTTTGCGCGTGTCGAGCATCTTCATGTTGATGGTGTCATTGTCGTGCTTGAGCTCGATGGCATTCATCGTCATCGCGCACATGATGCTTGGAGGTGACTTGCCCTTAATGACGATGTGGATCACGAATGTGATGATGGTCGCCATGGAGATGTGGACGTGGACAAATTGCGCTGCATCGCATGGGCGCTCCGAAGATTTGCGACTCGCTCGCCACTGCCTTGAGGATGACAAAGGGTACGAAGACCTGTAGTTGGACAACACTTTTCGGATGTCCTCCATGTGTTTGTCCATCCTTTTGTTGTGGTATTCGAACATGTCGTCGATGTAGTCCCTTGTTCGTGCTTCCGATTGTCCTATGTTGGTGGCAAGGTTGTCGATGTGCATTCGCAAGGTAGATTGTGCGCCTTGCATTGCTCGTCGATGGTGTGAGTGATGGTGACGTAGCTATTTGCACTGTTGTTGTCGTCGAAGGCCGGAGATGATGTGCCTTGCCAATCCATCACAAGACTCGAGCAAATGTGAGTGGAAGAAAGGAAAGAACTAGACCAATGTACCTTACCCGATGTTGAAGATGGATCAATGATCACTCAATAATGTATCAAGGAAATAGCACAATTGGCACCGGATCTAGTCAGTTCTCACACCTACACAAGTAATGCTTATGGAGTAGCTTGGTGAGGATAGCGGCACAAAAATTTGATGCAAAATGTTAGCAAGAGTCCATAATGTTGAAAGAGATTCACAAATTCACAAGTAAAACAAGTAGACCAATAGCAAAATGTGGTGCACAGGAACACACGCACGAGAGATAAATGGGGTCGTGCAACCAAGAATGAGCTCAAAATGTGGAATCCACGGAAAATGCCCTTGTTACACAACACTGGAGAGACGCTAGCACGATTGCTCAATAGGCGGATACGAGACTTGTGCACAACCTACAAATCAAAAATGCAATGACTTCTATCCCAAGTATGCTATAATGTATGATTCCCGGTGATCCTCTCAAGATGATCCAAGATGATCGGATATGACAATCTTATATGCAATGTGGTAGGATGCTATTGCTCTTGTTTACAAGCTTATTTGCTCTCTTTTTCTTTGCTTAAAAGTCTATTCTCTTTTATTTTTCTTTTCTTTTTTGTTATGGCCACTATGCGAAATGCACAAACCAAGATAGAAATTGTGTATATGTGGGAACAATCTTGTGACACAAGAGATGATATGATTATACCAAAATGAGGATACCAAGATGATATGGTATGTATGGAATGAAAGGTGTAGATCGATGATCACTAAAGTGCACAAGTAACATTGTCGGCAATACTCAATGGCTAGTTTCGATAGGCAAGTGACGCAAAATGGGCTAGGGGGTTAACAATACTATGGAAAGAATGAATGTACAAAGATGGGACATCATGATACCAAGATGATATAGAGGTTACCGTTCTTGCTTATGGTTAGGGTGTCAAAATGATGAAGTGGTCAATGTCGATGACGACCTCATGGCGATGATGAGTGGCGGTGTTGTCGACGTTGAACCATTCATAATTAGCCGAAACACCTTAGGAAACGGAAAAACCGTGAACTCAAAATCTCAAACGGAAAATGTAAAATGGTGGTAGCGGAATGCGGTGGTGGTTGCGAAAGTATTGATGGAAACACGGCCAAAATAGGTTAAGGTGGCGGAAGAGTATGGTGGGGCTATACACCTTGTTAGAGTTGAAGGCACGGTCCCTAAGTATCCGAAACACCTAAGGAGACACAGACCACAACTCAAACAACCTCAAATGCTATGGGGACCAAAATGGGTTAGGTTGCGGAAGCCGGTGGTGGCAATACAAATGTTATGGTGGAAGGCCTAGGCAAAGATGCCAAAGTTCCAAAATTTTGATGGATTCAAAAGGTGGTGAAACCAATATGAGGACCTTGGGCACGTCGATAGCTTCAAAACAAGCCAAAGAACACTCAAATCAGAGTTTGAAGCGAAAAGTTGTGATGGACATGGTGAAGGAGGGTGATACTGAAATTATGTGTAATGTTGTTGGTTAGGCCAGAAGTTCCAGGGCTAGGGCCAGAAGTTCCGGGCTCCAAAAGCTCCACGGGTCGCGGGAGACATATGGGGTAAACTGGGGGATGATACGTCTCCAACGTATCTATAATTTTTGATGTATTCATGCCATGTTTATAATATTTCTACATGCTTTTGGTATGATTTGGTTAGAACTAACCAGGCTAACGTTGTTTTTAGCAGAACTACCGTGGTGTTGTTTTTGTGCAGATATAGAAGTTCTGGGAATGCGCTAAAAATCAACGGAGATCTTTTCTGGACAATATAAAAAATACTGAAACAAAAAGTTATGAGAGAGGAGTCCCATGGGGGCCATGAGGGTGGAGGGCCCCTCCCCCAGAGCGCACCCTTGTGCCTCGTGGACACCCTGTGGATCCTCCTGACTTTTTCTCGATGCCAAACCCTCCTATAAATACCCAAACCTCCAGAAAGAAACCTAGATCAGGAGTTCCACCGCCGCAAGCCTTTGTAGCCCCCAAAAACCTCTCGAGAACCCGTTCTGGCACCCTGCCGGAGGGGGAATCCATCACTCGTGGCCATCTTCGTCATCCCGGTGCTCTCCATGACGAGGAGGGAGTAGTTCACCCTCGGGGCTGAGGGTATGTACCAGTAGCTATGTGTTTGATCTCTCTCTCTCTCTCTCTCTCTCTCTCTCTCTCTCTCTCTCTCTCTCTCTCTCTCTCTCGTGTTCCTGATTTGGCATGATCTTGATGTACCGCAAGCTTTGCTATTATAGTTGGATCATATGATGTTTCTCCCCCTCTACTCTCTTGCAATGGATTGAGTTTTCCCTTTGAAGTTATCTTATCGGATTGAATCTTTAAGGATTTGAGAACACTTGATGTATGTCTTGTTGTGCTTATCTGTGGTGACAATGGGATATTCACGTGATCTACTTGATGTATGTTTTTGTGATCAACTTGCGGGTTCAGTGCCCTTGTGAATTTATACATAGGGGTTGGCACACGTTTTCGTCTTGACTCTCCGGTAGAAATTTTGGGGCACTCTTTGAAGTTCTTTGTGTTGGTTGAATAGATGAATCTGAGATTGTGTGATGCATATCATATAATCATACCCGCGGATACTTAAGGTGACATTATTGGAGTATCTAGGTGACATTAGGGTTTTGTTTGATGTGTGCCTTAAGGTGTTATTGTACTACGAACTCTAGGGTTGTTTGTGACACTTATAGGAATAGCCCAATAGATTGATAGGAAAGAATAACTTTGAGGTGGTTTCGTACCCTACAATAATCTCTTCGTTTGTTCTCTGCTATTAGTGACTTTGGAGTGACTCTTTGTTGCATGTTGTGGGATAGTTATATGATCCAGTTATGTTATTATTGTTGAGAGAACTTGCACTAGTGAAAGTATGAACCCTAGGCCTTGTTTCCTAGCATTGCAATATCATTTGTGCTCACTTTTATCATTAGTTACCTTGCTGCTTTTATATTTTCAGATTACAAAAACCTATATCTACCATCCATATTGCACTTGAATCACCATCTCTTCGTCGAACTAGTGCACCTATATAATTTACCATTGTATTGGGTGTGTTGGGGACACAAGAGACTCTTTGCTATTTGGTTGCAGGGTTGCTTGAGAGAGACCATCTTCATCCTACGCCTCCCACAGATTGATAAACCTTAGGTCATCCACTTGAGGGAAATTTGCTACTGTCCTACAAATCTCTGCACTTGGAGGCCCAACAACATCTACAAGAAGAAGGTTGCGTAGTAGACATCAAGCTCTTTTCTGGCGCCGTTGCCGGGGAGGCTAGGTAAGCGGCACTAACACCATGTCAACTAAGCTCTTTTCTGGCGCCGTTGCCGGGGAGGTTAGTGCTTGAAGGTATATCTTTAGATCTTGCAATCGAATCTTTTCGTTTCTTGTTTTATCACTAGTTTAGTCTATAAAAGAAAACTACAAAAAAATGGAATTGAGGGTGCCTCATATGCTTCATCCTTTTAATATCTCGTGAAAATGATGGAAAGGAAAATTGTGCTCAAGTGCTAGAAGAAGAAATCTATAAAATGTTTGGCACTAAATCTTTGTATGATGAGCATGATTGCAATGTTGTTAGTATGAATTCCTTGAATATCCATGATGCTAATGATATGCAAAGCCACAAGCTTGGGGATGCTATGTTTGATGAAGATGATATTTTTAGTCCCCCAAGTTTTGATGAGAAAATATATTATGATGATAGCATGTCTCCTATCTACGATGATTATTGTGATGACATTTATGTTATAAAGAGTAATTATATACATGAAACTTGTCATCATGATTTTAATGCTCAAATTGATTATGTGAATAAACTATCACATGATAGTTATTTGGTTGAGTTTGCTCCCATTACTATTCATGAAAATAAATTTGCTTATGTGGAGATTAGTATATTTTCTATGCTTGTTGATCATGAAAAGAATGCTTTATGTGATGGTTATATTGTTGAATTCATTCATGATGCTACTGAAAATTATTATGAGGGGGGGAATATATGCTTGCAGGAATTGCAATAATATCATGTTTCCTCTCTATGTGTTGAAAGCTATGCTTGTTTTGCCTTCCTATGCTAGTTGATTATTGTTCCCATAAGTTGTTTGCTCACAAAATCCCTATGAATAGGAAGTGGGTTAGACTTAAATGTGTTAGTCATATTCTTCATGATGCTCCCATTATGCTTCAATTCTTAGCTTTCAAGTGAGCATCATTGAAATCATCATGCCTAGCTAGAAAGGCATTAAAGAAAAGCGCTTGTTGGGAGACAACCCAATATTTATACCTAATGTATTTGTGTGTTCACACTATTATGCTACTATATTAATCATGTTTTATATCATTTGTTTCAATAAAGTGCCAAGTAGAACCTTTGGGAAGACTTGGGTGAAAGTTAATGCGATCTTGCTGTAAAAAACAGAAACTTTGCGCTCACAAGAATAGCTGTCATTTTTTACAGAAGAGTGATTTTAAGTTGATTCTTTTTTCATAAGATTAACAGACAAATTCCTCACGTCCACAATTTTATTTCATAATTTTTGGAGTTACAGAAGTATTCGAGAGTTACAGATTACTACAGACTGTTTTGTTTTTGACAGATTCTGTTTTTTATGTGTTGTTTACTTATTTTGATGAATCTATGAGTAGTATCGGAGGGTATGAACCATAGAGAAGTTGGAATACAGTAGATATTATACCAATATAAATAAATAATTAGTTCACAACAGTACCTAAGTGGTGATTTATTTTCTTATACTAACGGAGCTTGCGAGTTTTCTGTTAAGTTTTGTGTTGTGAAGTTTTCAAGTTTTGGGTAAAGATTCGATGGACTATGGAATAAGGAGTGGCAAAAACCTAAGCTTGGGGAGGCACCCCAAGGTAATATTCAAGGAAAACCAAAAGCCTAAGCTTTGGGATGCCCCGGATGGCATCCCCTCTTTCGTCTTCATTCATCGGTAACTTTACTCTGAGCTATATTTTTATTCACCACATGATATGTGTTTTGCTTGGAGCGTCATGTTATTTTATTTTGTTTTCCTTGCTGTTTGAATAATATCCCAAGATCTTAAATTCTTAAATGTTAGAGATTCTTCACATAGTTACATAATTATTTGACTACTCATTGATCTTCACTTATATCTTTTGGAGTAGTTTGTCATTTTCTCTAGTGCTTCGCTTATATCTTTTTAGAGCACGCCGGTGGTTTTATTTTGAAGAAATTGTTGATCCCTCATGCTTCACTTATATTATTTTGAGAGTCTTAAACAGCATGGTAATTTGCTTTGGTTATAAAATTAGTGCTAATATGATGGGCATCCAAGAGGGATATAATAAAAACTTTCATATAAGGTGCATTGAATACTATGAGAAGTTTGATTCTTTATGATTGTTTTGAGATATGAGGATGGTGATATTAAAGTCATGCTAGTTGAGTAGTTGTGAATTTGAGAGATACTCATGTTAAAGTTTGTGATTCCCGTAGCATGCACGTATGGTGAACCGTTATGTGATGAAGTTGGAGCATGATTTATTTATTGATTGTCTTCCTTATGAGTGGCGATCGGGGACGAGCGATGGTCTTTTCCTACCAATATATCCCCCTAGGAGCATGCGTGTAGTACTTCGTTTTGATAACTAATAAATTTTTGCAATAAGTATGTGAGTTCTTTATGACTAATGTTGAGTCCATGGATTATACGCACTCTCACCCTTCCACCATTGCTAGCCTCTCTTATGCCGCGCAACTCTCGCCTGTACCATACACCAACCATATACATTCCTCAAAACAGCCACCATACCTACCTATTATGGCATTTCCATAGCCATTCCAAGATATATTGCCATGCAACTTTCCACCGTTCCGTTTATTATGACATGCTCCATCATTGTCATATTGCCTTGCATGATCATGTAGTTGACATCGTATTCGTGGCAAAGCCACCGTTCATAATTCTTTCATACATGTCACTCTTGAATCATAGCACATCCCGGTACACCGCCGGAGGCATTCATATAGAGTCATATTTTGTTCTAAGTATCAAGTTGTAATTCTTGAGTTGTAAGTAAATAAAAGTGTGATGATCTTCATACTAGAGCATTATCCCAGTGAGGAAAGGATGATGGAGACAATGATTCCCCCACAAGTCGGGATGAGACTCCGGACGAAAAAAAATAAAAAATAAAGAGGCCAAAAAAAGAGAAGGCCCAAAAACAAAAAAAAAATGAGAGAAAAAGAGAGAAGGGGCAATGCTACTATCCTTTTACCACACTTGTGCTTCAAAGTAGCACCATGATCTTCATGATAGAGAGTCTCCTATGTTGTCACTTTCATATACTAGTGGGAATTTTCATTATAAAACTTGGCTTGTATATTCCAATGATGGGCTTCCTCAAAATGCCCTAGGTCTTCGTGAGCAAGCGAGTTGGATGCACACCCACTTAGTTTCTTTTGTTGAGCTTTCATACACTTATAGCTCTAGTGCATCTGTTGCATGGCAATCCCTACTCACTCACATTGATATCTATTGATGGGCATCTCCATAGCCCGTTGATACGCCTAGTTATGTGAGACTATCTTCTCCTTTTTGTCTTCTCCACAACCACCATTCTATTCCACCTATAGTGCTATGTCCATGGCTCACGCTCATGTATTGCGTGAAGATTGAAAAAGTTTGAGAACATCAAAAGTATGAAACAATTGCTTGGCTTGTCATCGGGGTTGTGCATGATTTAAATATTTTGTGTGATGAAGATAGAGCATAGCCAAACTATATGATTTTGTAGGGATAGCTTTCTTTGGCCATGTTATTTTGAGAAGACATGATTGATTTGTTAGTATGCTTGAAGTATTATCGTTTTTATGTCAATATTAAACTTTTGTTTTGTATCTTATGGATCTGAATATTCTTGCCACAATTAAGAAGATTACATTGATAAATATGTTAGGTAGCATTCCACATCAAAAATTCTGTTTTTATCATTTACCTACTCGAGGACGAGCGGGATTTAAGCTTGGGGATGCTTGATACATCTCCAACGTCTCTATAATTTTTGATGTATTCATGACATGTTTATAACATTTCTACATGCTTTTGGTATGATCTGGTTAGAACTAACCCGGACTGACGTTGTTTTCAGTAGAACTATTGTGTTGTTGTTTTTGTGCAGAAATAAAAGTTCTGGGAATGCGCTGAAAATCAACGGAGATTTTTTCTGGAAAATATAAAAAATGCTGGAACAAAAAGTTATCGGAGAGGAGTCCCATGGGGCCCACGAGGGTGGAGGACGCGCCCCTTTGCCTCGTGGACACCCCGTGGGTCCTCCTGACTTGTTCTCGATGCCAAACCCTCCTATAAATACCCAAACCTCCAGAAAGGTACCTAGATCAGGAGTTCCGCCGCCGCAAGCCTCTGTAGCCACCAAAAACCTCTCGAGAGCCCGTTCTGGCACCCTGCCGGAGGGGGAATCCATCACTAGTGGCCATCTTCGTCATCCCGGCGCTCTCCATGACGAGGAGGGAGTAATTCACCATCGGGGCTGAGGGTATGTACCAGTAGCTATGTGTTTGATCTCTCTCTCTCTATCTCTCTCTCTCTATCTCTCTCTCTCTCTCTTCTCTCTCTCTCTCTCTCTCTCTCCCTCTCTCTCTCTCTCTCGTGTTCTTGATTTGGCACGATCTTGATGTACTGCGAGCTTTGCTATTGTAGTTGGATCATATGATGTTTCTCCCCCTCTACTCTCTTGTAATGGATTGAGTTTTCCCTTTGAAGTTATCTTACCGGATTGAGTCTTTAAGGATTTGAGAACACTTGATGTATGTCTTGCTGTGCTTATCTGTGGTGACAATGGGATATTCACATGATCTACTTGATGTATGTTTTGGTGATCAACTTGTGGGTTCAGTGCCCTTGTGAATTTATGCATAGGGGTTGGCACACATTTTCGTCTTGACTCTCCGGTAGAAACTTTGGGGCACTCTTTGAAGTTCTTTGTGTTGGTTGAATAGATGAACCTGAGATTATGTGATGCATATCATATAATCATACCCACGGATACTTGAGGTGACATTATTGGAGTATCTAGGTGACATTAGGGTTTTGGTTGATGTGTGTCTTAACTCTTAAGGTGTTATTTTACTATGAACTCTAGGGTTGTTTGTGACACTTATAGGAATAGCCCAATAGATTGATAGGAAAGAATAACTTTGAGGTGGTTTCGTACCCTACAATAATCTCTTCATTTGTTCCCTGCTATTAGTGACTTTGGAGTGACTCTTTGTTGCATGTTGTGGGATAGTTATATGATCCAGTTATGTTATTATTGTTGAGAGAACTTGCACTAGTGAAAGTATGAACCCTAGGCCTTGTTTCCTAGCATTGCAATATTGTTTGTGCTCACTTTTATCATTAGTTACCTTGCTGTTTTTATATTTTCATATTACAAAAACCGATATCTACCATCCATATTGCACTTGTATCACCATCTCTTCGCCGAACTAGTGCACCTATACAATTTACCATTGTATTGGGTGTGTTGGGGACACAAGAGACTCTTTGCTATTTGGTTGCAGGGTTGCTTGAGAGAGATCATCTTCATCCTACGTCTCCCACGGATTTATAAACCTTAGGTCATCCACTTGAGGGAAATTTGCTACTTTCCTACAAACCTCTGCACTTGGAGGCCCAACAACATCTACAAGAAGAAGGTTGTGTAGTAGACATTAGGGGATTTTGGGGTAAACTTTCGGTTTATCCCGGAAGTCCCAGGATAAGGACGGACGTTCTGGGGGTGTCCGAAAGTTCCAGGGGTCATGGAATTTCTTCCGGGACGAACCCCAAATTCCAGATCTGAGAACACGGGCGGAAAAACTCGATTTCCAGGGTCAAAATTGAGGAGGTTTCGTGAATGGAAAGTGTGGAAAAGATGGGGAAAGCTAGATCCACTTGAAACACAACGAATCCATGGATCAAAATCAACAAAACATCATCCAAACGAACAAATCAAAAAATTGGGGGCTATTTTTGGTGGGGAGTTTTGAAATTTAGGACGAAATCAAACAAGACTAGGCTAAAACGATGGGGGAGACTCCAAAATCGTGATCAACATGGCTCATGATACCAACATGATGTAGGGTGGAACCCTAGGGGCCGATCTTTGACGATGGAGCGGATCCCGCGAAGAACACAATGAACACACGAGGGGAAAACACGAGGGGAAACGAGAGGAAACACTCAAATCAACAAGAAATGATCACACATGTGCTAGATCCGAGTACACAATGAGACACATGATCCAAACACAACAAAGGACGATACAAACAGTCGGTAGTTCTTCCCAATCCGTGAGGAGATGGGGACTTGAATCCACAAGGGGATCTTCCCTTGACGGGGTCTTGAATCCACTTGGGGGATCTTCTCCTAGGAGGCCTTGGTCTCCAATGGAGTAGGGGTACAAGTGGATGAGCAATGCTCTAATCTCCAAAATGAGCTAAGACAATGCTAACCCTAAAACGTAGGAGGAACAAGAGTATATATAGTCTAAGTGGGCGAAGGGGTACACGGGCATCGGCCCAAGTTAATGCGCACAGGCAGGGCCGGAAGGTCCGGGCGCCGGAGGTTCAAGGCGAGGGTCCGGCCTATCCAGAGAGTTGGCGCGGTCGGGGCTGGACTGGACTTCGGGGGCTGGAAGTTCCGGGCAGGCCGAAGGTTTCGAGGTCCGAAGGTTCCAGGCGATGTTTCAGGAGGGGCCCGGGCTGGACAGAGAATTGGCGTGTCTGGGCGTCACTAGGAGTGTGGAGTGCCAGAGGTTCCGGGCTGGCCCGAGGTTCCGGGCTGCCAGAAGTTCCGGGCTTGGCAGAAACTCTGCACAAATCTTGACGATGGTTGCTCCTCCTCCTTTTTTGGGACGGACGATGTACCTGATCACACATAGTATCCCTGACATAGGTAACAACCATGTCTCACTCGAATGGAAAGGGGAATCATTTAGGAGCGGGTTCACCTTGTGTCCAATGGCGTATGCTCGAGGTCTAGGTCTCGTCGTATGTCCACTTGGGGCTTGGGGAGTAGTCATGGTGTACATGGGGATGGTCGTAGGATGCTCCGCATCAAAATGTTTCTAGGGGTTTTATGAAACATAAATTTTTCAAATTTCAAATGAGTTGTATCATTTTCCAAAATTTATATTGTGCGAAAAATCCAAAAGCATTTCCGCACATGGTAGTACTTGTGTGATGTTGATCTGCAAAGTTTTGAGTTCAAATGTTCTTTTGTTTGGGAGAAACAAAAAGAGAAGTTTGATTGCACAAACTTTGATGCAAAAATGTACGATGGGGACAAAAGGTACAGTGGTATGGTAGTACAATCACAACTTCCCCGTGTTGTTAATGTGTGAAAATAGTTCGGTGAACTAACTTTATGGCATGTGTTTCAAACTATCACATCCAAAAAGATAAAGATGGATGAGCTTCCTCGTGGTACTTGTATCTTCTGGTAAATCTAGTAGTTACCAGCAACCATTGAGCATCAAAGATTGCAAGTTATACAACACACATACAGAATTTGGCAATCTAACGATGCCACATTGAGAAAGGTTAAGATACCATAAATATTTTGAATTTAAGACATTGTTGTGGATATTGGAAGGAACACAAAATGCGGTCATAGTGACATCAGTCTTAACTCCTTAAGATTCTTGGATGTACATCCCTCTAACAAAGTGTTGACATTTTGTGCCTTTCAATAATCCATTGATTTGTTTCGCTGGAGCCCGTGTAAAAGTCTACATGTGACAGGTACCTTTCATCCATGCCCTATGTTGAATTTTTTAGAAAAAAGGCATCAGACATACTTTATAAATAAAGCCACGAGGCAGCGTTCCACAGGACAGACATACGAGTAGCAACGACACATAAGGAGTACAAGAGCAATAGGGGTACATGGCGCCCAGGCCAGTAAACAGCACGCGGGCCAAGAAAGGAAAAACAAGGCGGCAAAGGGACCACCAAGTTCCTCTAGCCACCGAACTGGTGTTGCAAGATTGAAGAAGCAAAGGGACATCAGATCAAAAGCTTCGCGGTCGACCTTCTTAGTCAATAATCTCCACTGCTGCAAGAACATGCAAGTTTTAAATAAGCAGACAACAGGTTTAGCAGGAAAGGAGTGCTCAATAATGAACTTTCCTAGTATTCCACAATGACCAGCAAATGGCCGTGAACCCCACCCAGAATACCCGTTTAGAGACACCAGATAAACCAGCGGCCAAGGCACTAAGGTCCAAGAATGAGGAGGGACTCCAGGACACCTGAAGCCAGGACCTGATACAGCACCAGACGAACTTTGCCAGGACACATTGGAAAAAAGATGTGATTCCTGTCTTGAGATCCCCACAAAGCGCACACCTATCGGACCCAGGACCATTCCGTTTACGAATCTGATCAGCTGCGGGCAATCTCCCTCTGAAGGCTTGCCATAAAAAGATTTTGACCTTAGGGGGAATCCGAGCCTATCAGATCATCTTAAACTTAGTAGTGAGGGAACCAGAGACGAGTTTAGCATATAAGGACTTGATAGAAAAACGCCTGGAGGCGGAGTGGGGCCAGACCACCGAATCCTCTCCCTCCGAGAGCGAAGGGATGCAAGCAACAAGACGCTACCAGTCATCCAAATCTTTAGGAGATAGAGAATGTCGAAGGGCCAGGTCCCAGTTATTATCGGAGACCTCAGAGATGGAGATCTCCACGTCCGCACAAAAATAAAAAAGAACTTGGAAAGAGAGACCGCAAGGGTAGAATCCCCATACCACCAGTCCAACCAAAAGCGGGTAGACCTACCATTTCAAACCACAAATTTAACCATAGATTGAAACACCGAGCGCACTTTGACGAGGTCTTTCCAAAATTGAGACCCACCCACCGATGGGGCAAACATAGGGCTAGATACAGGAAAATATTTGGCTTTGAGAATATTTAGCCACAAAGGATTCTCAGATGAGGTCGTGATATTCCACCACCATTTGATGATAAGGCACTTGTTCATAATCAAGGTGTCAATAATGTCCAACCCCCCAAGGTTCTTGGGTCTGCAAATCTGTTTCCACTTCACCAACCTATATTTGTGTTTGTTATCCACCGAATTCCAATAGAAAGCACCCCTGTGTTTATCAAACCCCGCATGTGTCCCTCCAAAGAGGAGATAGAAACCCATCAAGAACATGGGGAGGGAAGTGAGGCAAGCATTAATAAGGGAAACCTTGCCAGCTTGAGTGATGTATCTGCCCCTCCAAGGCATAACTCGATTGCCCACTTTCATGACTACCGGAGCAAAGTCTCTAGCCAGAAGTTTCTCATGGGAAATAGGTAGACCAAGATATTTGAAAGGGAAAGAGCCCAGGGAACAGTTAAGAAGTTGAGAGACCCGAAGAGCCTCAGCATCCTACACCCCTGTGACAATAACTTCACTTTTAGCAAAATTGATCTTAAGCCCCGACAAGGCTTCAAAGCACAGCAATAGGAACTTGAGGTGGGCAATACACTCCTTGTTATGTTCCATCATGATAATTGTGTCGTCAGCATACTGGAGGTGGGTGATGCCCTGTGGCACAAGATGAGAGCTAACAGGGGAGATATGCCCAGCCGCCGCCGCTCTCGATAAGATGTGAGATAGAGCATCGACGATGAAATTAAACAGCAGAGGGAAGACTGGGTCCCCTTGCCTTAGGCCCCTGCCATTAGCGAAGAAATTACTGACCCTGCCATTAACCGAAACCGCAGTGTGACCGCCCGTCACCAACTGCATTAGCCTATGAACCACTGCCCCGTCAAAGCCTTTTGCCAGCAACACCTGGCGCAAGAACTTCCAACTGACCGAATCATAAGCCTTCTCAAAATCGAGCTTGAGAATGACCGCCTTGGTGCCAAACTGCCACGCACACGAATATCATGGACAATCTCATGAAGACAGAGGATACCGTCCAAAATGAACCTACCTTTGACGAAAGCAGACTGAAAAGGGCTAAGAGCCCGATGGGCAATGGGGGAAAGCCGAGTGGCGAACCGTTTTGCAAGGAACTTCACAAAGTTATTAATGAGGCGATAGGTCTAAATTGTGTGATCTTCTCAGCACCTTTGACTTTAGGGATGAGGGTAAGAACAGCGTAGATCAGCCGAGAGATGTTCGTTGTCCCCAAACAGAAACCTTGAATAACAGCACAAACGAGATGGCGCAACTGGGGCCAGAACTGCCTAAAGAAAGGAATAGAGAATTGCATGGTTGTACATTCAACTGTCCCCGTTGAATCAAGGCTTGCATGGTTGTACATTCGTCTGTGACATCTTTCGGTAGGTCATACATATGCATTTTACAGCAAATTATCGTATACCTTGTCCCACCAAAAAGAACTTCCTTCGCTTTCACATCTTGGAGATAGGATCTTCAAACCAAATAGTTAAAAATAAATTATCCTTTCTGTGACAAATCCATTGTTCCATCCTCTTGAATAAACCATTTGCCATCCACAGTAGGATCAGCATGTCCTTCTCCATCTCCTAATCCTTGGGGGACAATGAACAAAAGGCAAACATTCGCTTCATTTCAGATGACAAGTGTCTATAGCTCAGTTTCAGCATTGATGATCTCAGCTTTGCCATAGGCACTACCCCCAATATTTTTCTTTGTTGTGGCCTTCCGTTCATGCACTTGTTAATTTAGAATGCACCAAGCCACCAATCGTCTTGATAACAAGAGGCGGCCCCTACATTTATTGACAATACCTCTACCAGTGCTACCAACTCTGCTTGCTCCGCTGCACCATCACTAAATGCTTTCCTAGAAAACAGTTGCCATGAATCATCGTCACTCAGACATGCTAGCTCATGGGGTTTAGGGGTGGTCATTACAGAGGCCACTTGTGGGCTTCGACATGTGACCACTAGTACGTATAGCGCTTCTTTTTTCACCAATAGCAAGAGAGGTTCCAGACCATCCTCCCACATTCTCTTGTCTTCGTTTCCAAATCGGCATTGAGAACAAGGAGAAACATGTTTTGTCAAATAACTTGGTGAAGTTGCCCTCGCAGCAGCTCGATGGTGTTGAGAATATCACAAAAAAAATGGGTGCCAATTCAATGACGCATTTCACAGGATAATTGGCTTCAAAGTTTTCTGACACGGTGTCACATGGTCAGTAGAAAAAGTTGACTGGCGTATGTGCCAAGTATTTTCTGTAAAACACAATAGGCATGCAAAGAGAGTGGCGAAATAAATAACACAAGGCCAAAGTGCTCTTGTGAACTCGAGCTCACACACTTTGCTACAGTAAAATCCAAAAGAAATACTAAAGAAACTTGATAATTGTTTTGGCAATAAACATTGATGTGTTTTTCACATGCTTACAATTTTTTGTGATGGAATGAAATTCATCAAGGTCTAGGCAAAAAAAGAAAATTGTTGCTTCAAAATGCTTCTGAAAACAGTTTCTTTTTCTCAGGCCCCGCGATGTCATTTCATCGCAAAAATTTGCACTCATGTTAAGGACACACCCTGTAGCATAAGGGTGCATGTGAACTCAAACCCACGAACTACATGTCCACACAAGAGCTGATACTTCCTCCGGTCATTTTTAATTCGCATATAAGATTTATCTGAAGTCAAGCCTCGCAAAGTTTGACCAACTTTATAAAATAAACTACCAACATTCACAATATGAAATCAATACGAGTAGATGCGTCATGACTTGACGTTTCATATTGTATAATTTTAGCATGATAGATGTTACTATTTTCTCATATAAATATGGTCACATTTTGTGAAGTTTGACTTCAGATAATTCTTATATGCAGAGTAAAAAGGATCGGAGTGAGTACCTGCTTCTAAGGACTAAGAGCAGGCAGGCGTAGCGTACGTATGCACACGAGGGGAGAGAAGGTGGCATGACATGGCGTCCCAAAACAAAAGAGCAGCGGCCTAATGAGCAATGAGAAGCCACAGGTCCATGTATTCTGCAGCTACACGTTTGCACGGTAGGGGTAGAGTCAGGGGCAGCAAATGCCAAAGTGTGGCTTAGGAGCTGCTTGCTTTGTGCGGAAGCACAGGCTCAGTCATCCGGAGCGACGGCTACTCTTCTTGCAGGTAGGGCAAGTCAGCAAGTGCAATCCAACGGGCTGTCCGCGCTACCTCGTTACAGCGCGGTCAATTAGGCAATCTGTCGCAATTCTCACTAACAAGCGAACATTTATAATGGATGCTAGTTTTGTATGGAGACATCATAATAGAAGAGCTAGTACTCATCTTCGACACGTAACCAGACATTCGACGCAATCAATTCAAGTGTGCACCACATACACGGTTGCAAAACTTCCTCGGTATTTTTCTGATTCTGGGCTAGGATTTCAGGACAACTTGCCAAAATAAGGTAAAGAGCAATGCAGGCAGGCACTGTTATAAAGCAATGGTGCACAACTAAATTTTGAATAATGAATTCAGCAGCATCTTCAGCCATTTGAAACCAAAACGCAACCAACTTGGACATGATATGCCACTTCACCGCCCATTAAACCAATCGGACCACCTACAGTCAGAAAAATTAAGTATGTCAGCTCTATGCTGAGTTCCAAACAGAAAGCAAATATTTTGGAACGGAGAGAGTAGTATTTTAGCACCAGACAAGATATATCTCTTTACAATGTCAGCAAAGCTAAATCATTAACTGTCTCGCAAAGGTGACTAAGATAAAATGCTACTCCATCTGTTCATAAATATAAGATGTTTTAGATATTCCAATATCAACTGTATACGGACTGAAATGAGTTAACAAACACACAAACATGTTAGGCATTCGATTCACAAAAATGATAGAACATATTATATTTGCGAACTGAGGGAGTAGCTAACAACAACATATGTATGTACTTTAATCACGACATTATTATTATTTTTTCAACTGGACAATTCCACATATTATCTGATTTATATACTAGGTAATCAAAAGGTATTGCTTCCATTTCATGCTGTCCTTCTAGTAAATGAACAGTGTTCCTGTTTTTCTGTCCGCTCTTGGTTGGTGCAAGACATGAAGATGCAAAGTTCCAATTATTGTGGGTATCTACTACACTGTGGATGGAAATTTCTCAAATAAAGTAAATCTAGAAACAATAAATCTTCTAGATAAAAACTAACGCGATTAGAATGCTAAATAGACTGAGGTAGTATTAACAGTAACAACCATGACGGTTTCAAAAGGGTCTAGGTGATCACCGAGAAAGACTTTTTACATCAGAACACATGATCGTACCTCAAGACAAGCTACCAACTTATCTTCTTGAACTGAATTCGGACCCTGCAGATCTGAAATACAGGAGTAATTTGCAGCAAATGAGCATTAGAGTTAGGCATATATATCTGAGCTTTAACATCTAATCTGGAATAGACCATACCTGCCCTGTTGCTTTCCTCCATAACCATGTCTGGCACTTGGGACTTTGTCATGTGTAGGGGGACCAACTCGTTCATGTCTTCCCCCATTGGCAGCAGCTGTGTGCCTCGATGACTGCCCAGCTCGAACTTCATCGGAAAAGCCATTCGCTTGGTGTTGATTGCCAAATTTAGCAGTAGTAGAGCCATTTCCTGATGGCATTGAACTTGAAGATCTGGAATCAACAACAGGTCCTCTCTTTTGACGAGTGGTGTGTGCCACAGGAGTAACAGCAACTGAAGGCAGCAACGATGAGTAAGAAGCAGATGATGCAGCCGCAGCAGCAGCAGCAATTTTAGCAGCAGCTGTTGTAGCTGAAATGATCTGTTGTGCTCCTTCACGAAGGTGGATGAAATCTCCCTCAATCACAAAAAGCTGCAGATGCAAATAGGTTTATCAATAATAGAATATTAATACACTGACAAAATGTTTGACAAAATTAATGCAGGGAAAATAAACCTCATTGTGACTAGCTACAAAATCATCTAGCTTCCCATAATTTTTCTTATAGTCATGCCAATGAAGAGGGGCCAACATTTTCCCAAGCCTATTTGGCAGCTGCAAAGAATGCGCACAAATCAGAAAATGATCCACTAAACAAAAGCAAAATCACAAAAGTGGCCACTCACAGTTGAACTTATCCTGATTCGGTTATCAGATCCAGCAGGGACTGCACGAACAGTGCAGGCTAGAAGAGATCTTTCGTCTAGAAGGACAGGGTCCTTTGGTAACAGTGAACCCACACCACCACCTGCGGATGCAAGTGTGTCGGACTGATTCACAACATTAGACTTTAACTCTGACGCCATATTGTTCATGTGGATCTGGGTTGTTGACCCAGCAGAATCTGAAGCTTGATTCTGCTTCCTAGGTACATGCTCCACAGGCTGCTTGCCAGATGCAACTTTCTCGCCCTGGTTGTACATAGAGTGTGAGTGATATAAGAGGCTTACACATCCATCGAATTTTATTAAGCAAACAATAGTAAATACTAGAAAGAAACCTTTGATTCTGATCTTTCTTCTTGGCGTTCAAACTTTCCAGTAGAGCTGGCACTCGAAGATGAATCATGGGCTTTTTGCTCTTCATTGTAAAAATGTTCGGTAACATTGGATTCCATGACCTGTAAACAGTTCTTTTTACTTCAGCAAGAATTAAATTAAAAGGAATATATTAAAGGGAACACAAACAAATACAAGTAAACAGACTAACCTTTGATTCATGAGTTGATTCAGCAACCACACTCGTGGAACGTTGTTCTTGCTCGCCATGAGCTGTAAGATTCTCTGGATGGGTCACCTGACTCTGCCCAGACGACAGCTCAACATTGTTGCTAGCAGCTGGTTGTAATGCATTTTGATCTGATTGTGATGGGTGATAGTTCGTTGCATCAGGTGTTTGTGAGGCAGCTTGTGTTTCCTAAATGAAGGGAATCATTTCGAAATTAGAAGGCAGTGTCACTGTCAGTAAAACAATGACAATAAACGAAGTGCTTGTGAGTATAATAAATTACCTGTTGATTAGGCCAGTGTAAGGTGGGTTGGATTGTAGGCTGAAAAGTACCAAACTGAGGAACACCAGAGTTGGGCGAAGCTAAAGATTGAGGAATACCTTGAGGATGCAGCATATAAGAATGCATCCCAGCCATCTGCCCAGGAGGAACAAAACCACTTAGTCCCAATAGTGGTGGAACAACAGGTACAGCATGGGCATTATTTCCCTGGAAAAAAAATCAAAACATGCTTAGGCTATTCATAAGCAATAAAATATAACAATCAACAAAACAAATATGACAGTCTAAATAAAAATACTGGGGGGAACAGGAAAGGGTAAGAAACACCGACACTAAAACAACAAACACAAGGTAGTCACAATACACTAAATAAAGTAACGCAGCAAATGTTGGAACAATATTTTGTATCACTGGTGACACACACTGACAACTCTGCTCAAAATGAGTAATACCTTAAAGGAGTCATTTGTGGACTGATTGCCATCCGCTAATGCACTACCATTTGCAGCCATGTTGCTTCCCTTGCTTTGAACATATGACGCTTCAGCTGAACCTTCCTGAGCAGCTTGCGAAACATCTTCTTGTTCTCCAGTACGGTCTCTTAACTCAATAAGTTCTAGCTGGAGTCGTTGTATTGTATGCAGAAAACCTTGCTGCATTTCAACATACTGGAGACGAACAAGAGAGTCGAGTAAAGAGAAGGCTAATATTATAGAGTAAACAACTGAACCATGAAATACCACACAAAGAAATTCATAGTAGCACAAATCAGACATGAGTAACATAAAGAAGGCATCTACTTAACAACTGACCTGTTGCTGGAAAGTAGCCCAACATTGACCAAACTGATCAGTACGCTCACGCAACTCAGCTTGTAGTGATTGAGACTGCAAGATATCCATTTCTTGAACTCGTGTAATCCAAGCATGAGCATCCCTCAACTGTTCATCTTTATAAAGAATGTTGTCTTGAGCAACCCTATGCTGGACAAAATAAAATGTTCATTCGTGAACGCCTGGACATTAAAATGCCTGAATGCTAACGCTCGTAAAGAAATGTCCCCACAAACAAATAACATAGTTCATTGCTCAGTCATGAATATAACAAACTAACACAACTGAAATAATGCCCAAGAGCCTCTCAACGCGTTCTATTATGAAACCCTGCGATTATAAAAGATGAAATATTGGAAAGGGGGGTAACATCCAGCGCGTTCTATTATGATGTTACTGCAGTACATACATTTTAAGAGACAAGCATGTTAATTATTACAGGACTATATTCATTTTATGACACTGCCATGTGAATAATTTGAAGTGGACTTTGAAACGGTTATTAATGGAGATCAAGCAAACTATGATACTGTAATCCATACCACAATCGGTAAAAATGTTTTTGGATTTAATTTAATGGAAGCTTACTACATAGTGCATGGATCATCTAAAATACTCCCTCTGTAAAGAAATATAAGAGCGTTTAGATTACTAGAGTAGTGATCTTAATGCTCTTATATTTATTTACGGAGGGAGTACAAATGAAAACCAAAAGGGTAGAGAAGAATACCTGTTCCTCTAATGCAAGATACTGGCTTTCCTTTTCTCGCAGATGTTCTTGCAGATCATGAATTTGTTTAAGATGTTGGGCTCTTTCAGCTTCAGAATTATCACGCTCCCTTCTGCACAAAATAATAAACCATCAGGCATACACTTTTTGGGTTATAAATTGAAAAAAGGCAGCAAATTAAAGTGTGTGGTGGTTTGTTTTTAGTCAAAAAGGATGAGATCTAGTGATGTAGCTTGACACAACAGCAGACCATAGAGGAATTGTATAATTCTGATGCATGATCATTGATCTAGAACTCTGGATTTATGCTAGGAAGTTTTAAGGTGTGCAATTTCACAAATGTATTTCCAACTTGAGAGATATTGTTCCATGCATAAACATCTACAAGGTACCAATGATACCTGAAACTTGCGATTTCCTTGGTCTGTTCTCTAAGAAGATCTTGATTTGCCCATACCTGCCGAAAAGAACAAAGGCGGCAATAAATAACATAAGCACTCAGTGTTAATACTGCACAATGTAATAGTTAAGACCACCAACCGTTTGATGGTCAATCTTCAAAGCATCCAATTCCCTATGTGTATCATCCAATTTCATTTCCAGCTCAAGAATGTACTTCTCCCGTTCATGTAGTTGTTCCTGTTCAATCGGGACATTAATTTTGTTTCCCACGGCAAGGGCAACACAAGGTCTGCATCAATTATATCACCAGACTAGACGCTGGCTACATGTGTTACTGAAACAACTCAGGGTAACACCCAACAAATTGTGTGGTTGAAATCAAACTAGAAGGCTAGATAAGCTAATCTGAAGCTACCTTGCATGAGTTGCATCCTACTGCCTCCGAATCAAAAAAGAGGGCTCACATGCTTTTTGAAATTTAATTTTGACCATTGATCAAACCAATAATACGTAGATAATGTAAGTTGAAAATTATATCATTGGAAAATTCTTTCGGATACAGATGTAATGGTATAAATTTTGTGACATGTAACCTACATTGTCTATTGGTTAAATTCATGGTCAAAGTCAAATCTTGAAAGTGTGTGCGCGCTCTTTTTGGAGTCAGAGGGGGTGCCTATATAGCAGTAATGAACCTACATCTGTGCATCACGTAACTATCTTAAGAGCATTAAGCCATTAAACACCACTCAACTTTCCTCATCAGCAGAAAACCACACACAAAATGCGAACAATACAAATACAAGAAAGGAGTCCTGCAGAGCTACACCATCTCTTGTCAACATAACACAGAACTCGGCACTTGGAGAAAACCAAAATAACAGCAAGCTAGAGCACAACCACCAAAGGTGATAGCTGTCTGCCAATCATGGCTTTCAAAATGTATTTCTTTACGGAGGGAGTAGCATGTACTACTTCCCAAGCAACCACTAAGCAGTACTATACCATGCCATCTGCAATGAACAAGTCAGGAGTACTTGTTGCAGCCTAGTGAGTAGGGAAACAACCAGCACATCAAAAGGGAAGAGACACAACCTTGAGCTTTTCAGCTGCTACTGCATGCTCCTTGGTAGCCTCCCCGAATCGGCGCTGCACCTCGATGATCTGTGGGTGGGCGATGGCCTGTGCGCGCAGGTCGATCTCGACCTGCTGCAGCTCCTCCCGCTGTCGCACAATGCTCTGCAGGCGCTGCTGCAGGATGTCCTCGCTGAGCCCACCGCTCCCATCAATGGTGATCGAGCAGAAGTCCTCCAGCCCTCCCGACTCATCCTGCACCAAGAACCCAATCCAACGCCGATTCAAACCACGCCAAAATCAACCAAGCACAGGTGCATTGCTAGGAGGAGGAAGCGCTCACACACACACCTGGTAGATGACCCTGCCCTCGGACTGCGCCATCTTCACGCGCTCCGCAGCATCCTAAAGAAACACCAATACAAAAAGACGGAGACGCGGCGTGAGTAAGGGCAGCATAGCCAGACGGACGGCGATGAGGGGAAAGGAAGGGTTTTTGCCACGCGGGTGGACCGAGGCGGCGGGGGGGCGACCTCGGCGCCATTGGTGCGGAGCGGGGCGTCGGGGACGGCGCGCCACTCCTTGCGCGCCGCCGCGGCCTCCATTTCGCGTCGCGAGCGGGGTGAGGACTGGCTCCCACCGCGCCGGATCGGGATCTGGCGGCGGGGCTAGGGTTTAGTCCCCGCGGCGCGGCCCTCCGTGAGGAAGCCCGGACGAACGAAGCGCGGCTGGAGGCCGATGAGGGGGAGGAGGCCTGCGGGGCTAGGGTTTACGCGAGCTGCGGATGAGGCGATCGGAAATTCTCGGGGGGGATTTGTGCGAGGCGTGCGATTTGGGGCTTGGGGGAGAGGAGGAGGCGGCGGAATGGAAAGCACAGGGAGTGGAGACACCGAGAGGAAGAGCGTGTCTATGTGCTTCGTACCAGTGATCTGGCGGTGGGGTCAGTCTGTCAGGGATTCAGGGTCACGACCGCGGCCCGTGACATATTTGTGCCATGTTGCATGATTGCCTCTTGCCCACTGTAAGAAATGTTTATTATTATTATTTTTACATACTACTCCCTCCATTCTTTTATGTAAGGTGTATTATTTTTGGCACGGTGACCAAGGTGCATAATTATATAGGTGTTAGAATAAAATTACCCTTGGAAAATTAGTTGGTTAGTGGCAAGTAAATCAGTGAGTCCAAGAAAGTAAGAGATACATGCAATCGAGAGAGATAGTTTCCTTCTTTTGATACAAGGAGATATACAGTCAATCACGTGAGAGATATTTTCCTCTTTTTGAAAGGATAAAAAAGGAATTACGAGGATTTAGAAGAAATGCATCTTACATTGTGAAATTTTATCAACAAACAAATACACTTTATATAAAGGAACGGAGGGAGTATATCGTAGAAATCGTAATACAAGTCAAGTGAGGCTGGCCATAGTGGTTGTATCTTAGCCAGTATCATACACTTGGGAATAGCAAACACGCTGATGTGACAAAGAATTAAGAAGAAAGAGAAGGTTAGAGTAACATATATAGATACTGTATCATATTAAATGTTATGCTATTTGGTGTCATGTATGACAATAAATAAGATAATCTATGATATTACTCTATGATATTATGCACTATGAAGGTAGTATCATATACTAGCATCATGCATATGATACTAGTGTATTATGATACTTCTCACTATGAGTAGCCTAAACACCGACCTGACAAAACTGGAAAAAAATAGTAGTTAGTCTTGCACAAAGGAACACTAGCCAAGAAAAGAAAATTACAATTATGATCGGAAAAATCCTCTAAGCTTGACACCAACGCCCATCACTGCCTCTGGCACCTAGGACTACACCTGCAGATGAAGAGGGACGGGCGACAACAGGTGTTGGCACTGTAGTCCATCCGGCAAAAGTCCAAGGCGCGCTGGATTCAAACGCGGCAAATGGGTCGAAGGCGTCAAGGCCCAAGTGACCGAAGAAACTGCCGCGTGGTTTCCGACCCAACTTGGGCTCGTTAACTAAGTTAACGGTCATTTCCTTTAAATAGCTATTTGTAAGCGAGGTCAAGGTTGGAAGGAACTGGATGGCAACTTCGGCCGATGATGTACTATCTCTTGTAGCTGTGTGGGTTGGTGGGCAGCCAGTTACAGAAAACTCAAGTCCCCAATCGATTTGGAGATGAACCCTAGCGCAATTTCGTAGATCAAGCGAGTCCCTTGCAGTTGGTATCAAATTTGGTGGTCCTGAAGCTTCCCAATCACAATTACAACACGCGGTGGCGGCACCGATGTCGAGCCGCATCCATGGACAAGTTATCGGAGGAGGGGCACGGGGTCTACAAGCTCCTCCGCGCCGATTTCGGGTCCGATCTGAGTCAGCGACTCAAGGGTCAAAGGGGAGACTCCCCTTGAGGCTATGGGAAAGATGATTGAAGCCAACACCGAACTATGAATGGTTTGATTTTGGCAAGGGTTTATGGTGTTCCTGTGGAGATGAACATGGAGCTCGAGCAAGTGTATGCGGAGGGGGTGAAGGACTCTACGCCAAGGATGGAAGGGTCATCCACAACGCGCTTGAACGGTTCAAGGCATGGCAAAGTTGCTTTTGGTGGTGGCGGAGTCGAGACAGATTTTAGAGGAAAAGGTCAATCGTATGTTCCCCCTCCATTTCGTGGTGCACGTTAGTTGCAAGTATCTGCTTGAAACTTTGATGCTTGTGATCCTGTGTTAGTTGAGGTTGGGGATGCTTATTCCTTTGGAGTTCAATCTGATTCGCCTCGGTTTGATGGTTCTAACCCTCGTCTGTGGTAATCTCATTGCGAAGGGTCAGTTCAAGTTATGGGGAACTCCATCTCATCGATTGATTTCATTGGCAACGACTCAATTCGAGGGTTCGGCTTCGCGTTGGCTTGAATCGATGCAACGCACGCAGCCATGTGCCACTTGGACTGATTTTTTTTGCAGTTTGCAGAGTTGCTTTGGCCAAAATCAACATCACACACTACTCAAGCAATTGTTCAAAATTTCTCAAACTAGCACGATGGTCGATTATGTTGATAGATTTGTTGATTTTATGACCAGTGATCCACATATGAGAACACTTGATACGTCTCCATGTATCTATAATTTTGTTATTGTTTCATGCCATTATATTATCAATCTTGTATGTTTCATATGTAATTTTATATCAAGTTTGGGAATTAACCTAGTGCCAAGTGTCAGTTCTTGTTTTTCCTTATTTTATTGTCTCACAAAAAAAACAGTACCAAAGGAAGTCCAAACACGATGATACTTTACGGGGATTTTTCTAGACCAGAAGGGACCCTACAAGCTTCGAGGGGAGACCAGACGCCGCACGATAGAGGAACAAGCTCACATGGCGCGCCACCTGGGGGTGCGCTGTCTGAGCTTGTGGCCCCCTCACAACTCCGTTTGACCTAATTATAGGCTTGTAAATTCCCTGAAATCCAGAAACCGCTGGAGCAAGACCCGAAACAATTATTTCACCGCCATAAGCCTCTAATCTTCCACGATCCCATCTGGAGGCCTCCTCGGTACTTTGCCGAAGAGGGAATCGATCACGGAGGGCCTCTACATCAACCTTGCTACACCTCCGATGATGTGTGAGTAGTTCCTCACCAGACATATGGGTCCACAACAGTAGCTGGATCTCTCTCTCTGTCTCTCTCTCTCTGCTCTTCAATACAATGTTCTCTTTGGAGATCGATATGATATAATCCTTTTATCTGGTGTGTTAGTTGGGATCCGATGAACTGTGGGTTTATGATCAGATTATTCTTGAAAGTACTTGAGTTATATTCTGAACTTTATTATGTGTGATTATTATAGCTATGTAATTCTTTCCAATCTACGAGTTATCTTTGGCCAAGTTAATGATTAGATCTTCGGTGGAGGTGGTGCATAGTAGTAGGTTCAATCGTGCGGTGTCCTCACTCTATGACAGGAGGGGTAGCGAGGCACGTATTTATATTGTTGTTACTAAAGATAAAACGATGGGGTTCGATCATATTAGTTGATCTTATTTTTTCTACATTATGTCATCATACTTAATGCATTACTCTGAACTTAATACTTAGAGGCAAGCATAGAAGCGCTCTTGAAGTGGAGTAATAGTAGTAGATGTACATGGATGTCGGTCCACTTGTCATGAACGTAATGCATATGTACTAATTATGCCATGAATAACATCATAACTATGCGCTATTCTATCAACCGCCCAACAGTAATTTGTTCACCCACCGCATCGCTATGTTCTCGAGAGATATGCCTCCAGTGAAAGCTATGGCCCGGGGTCCATTTAAATCATATTACTAAAATCCTAAATACCTTGTTGTAATTTATTTACTTTGCAATTTATATATCTCCTACTATTAGATTTAATCCTTGCAATTAACGAGTATATGGGGATTGGCACCCCTCTTGCCCATGTTGGGTGCATGTATTTGATCTTGTGTGTGTAGGTACTGCTAAATGTCGCTTGAGTGAATCTCATATTGGTTTGATAAACCTTGGTTCTTTACTAAGAGAAATACTTTCTGCTACTATATTACTTCACCCTTCCTCTTCAGGGAAATCCCAACGCATTTCAGAAGTAGCAAGAAGAATTTATGCTGCCGTTGCCGGGGAGATTTATCAAACAACTCAAGCTCCCTTCATACACATTATCATTTACTTGTTCTATTTTTTACTTGCTTTTATTTTGCCTTTATTAGCCTCCTTAAAAATCAAAATTTATAATACCAAAAATATCTTGTGTGCTATGTTGCTTGATTGCCATTTTATCTCAAGAAAACACTAAGTTGTGTGACTTCTCGAATACTAATAACGACGATTTTATTAGTACTCCAAATTCTCCTCCCACCACTGGTGCGGAGTCATATGATATTAATGTTGCATTGCTAATGTTATTATGAAAGAACAAATTGCTAGAAATCCTAATGAAGATGTTGCATCCTAATATCTTTGTTGAACTATGCGATATGCAAAAGAAAAAAGATGTGGATAATAATATTGTTAGTTTGAAATTATTTCCTTCTCATTAAGGGACAAAGCTAAATCTTGGTTTTCATCCTTACCTCACAATAGTATTGATTAATGGGATAAATGTAATGATGCTTTTATTACCAAGTATTTTCCTCCCGCTAAGATAATATCTCTTCTAAACCTTGCTCGTCCTCGAGTAAGAAGGTTGACTACCAAAAGCTTAATGCTACCAACTCTAAAACATTCATTGAACCAACCCCCAAAAGTGATATCCATGTTTTATTGTGAAAGCATGCAAAAGTTAACCAGCAAGGGAGTAATACAAGTTATCCTCTTAGTTCAATTTCCATGGAGGTCAAGAAAGAGGAAAATATTTTTGTGGAGCCCAAATTCCCATTGCCAAAATCTTAGAGATAAGGTCAATATTATGTTAGGAACGCATCAATCACAATCAAAGACAAAATAAATCAGGCATCAACGATCGCTTCAAAAACACCAACCCAAGGCATACCAGGTACAATAGCAAGATCGTTTGTATGCGTTATTCAACCGCTCAACTACCTATGCATCACTTAGCACAAGCCTATGCCTCGCACTGAAGTGAAATATAGAAATTGTTGGGGTTTTGAGAAATCAAAAATAAAGAAAGTCTTGCATCAAACAGCTGACCACCAGGCAATGGAGAAGGCCTTATGGTTTATGTTAACGCAAGGAGTAGGGATTGCCATGCAACTAGGATGCACATAGAGGTATGAATATGTGAACGCTCTCTGATGGACTAAGTGGGGGTGCATCCAACTTGCTTGCTCATGAAGACCTCAAGCTTTTGAGGATGCTCATCATCGGAATATACAAGCCAAGTTCTATAGAGTAGGTTCCCCACTAGTATGAAACATATGAAGCTCATGAAACTTTCTACTTGACAATGCATGAAGTGGTACTTTGAAGCACAAGAGTATACTAAAAAGGATAATGATTGCTCCTTCTCTCTTGCTCACCTTTTTCTATATTTTTTCCTTTTCTCTTTTTTTCTGTGGCACCTACGTGGTGCATCTTTTGATTTTCTCCCTCTCTTTTTTCCTTTTTCTGGTAGCAACACCTTACAACGATGAACAATATACTTTATAATGACTTACTTCAACTGAATGTAGTCAAAACTCAAAACTAAAAACATGAGAGAAACTCTATATGATGAATGCCTCTGGTAGTCATCCAGCATAGCATAGACATAAAAAAGGACAAGACATGAAAATATCGAGCTAGCCATACTATGATCATGCAAAGAAAATGAAAACATGTCTCTAGTCATGTAATGTAATATGATGGTAGTGCATGGCGATATGCTCGGAATGGTTATGAAAATGCCATGTAGGTAGGTATGGTGGCTTTTTTGTGGAGATGGGGTGTTTTATGTGTAGGAGAACAAGAGGAAGTCCTCCCACGGGTTTGGACGATGCACCTCCAAAGTATGCGCCAAGTCTCAATGTGCGAGTGGGTAATGCATGGTACCATAGAGGCTAGCAATAAAAGATGAACGAAACTGTAAGAGGCTTAGAACTTGCTTTAGTCATAAAGAATTGAAACTCTACACATGAGTATCGCGGTGTCATGTTGCATAAGACTCAAAAGCTAAGTACCCCAAGGAGATAATTTGGCGGAGATAAACCCCGTTGTGCATACTGGATCAACCAAAGATGTTGGGTTCATCAGCAAAAAGAAAAGCAGCTCTCTCGTTGCAAGATAAATCAATCTGGTTGGCAAAACCAAACGGATAAATCAGAGAGAAATACAAACTATAACAATCATGCATAAAAGAGTTCAGAGAAGACTCAAATAATATTCATGGATAATCTAATCATCAACCCACAATTCATCAGATCCCAACAAACACACCACAAAAAAGGATTACATAAAATAGATGTCCAAGAACATCGAGGAGAACATTGTATTGTAGATCAAAGAGAGAAGAAGCCATCGAGCTACTAGCTATGGACGTGTAGGTCTGTGGTAAATTACTCACACATCGTTGGAGGGGCAGCAAGGTTGATGTAGAGGCCCTTCATGTTCGATTCCCCCTCCGGCAGAGTACCCGAAAAGGTCTCTACATGGGATCTCTGAAGAACAGAAACTTGCGGCAGTGGAAAATATATTTTGGGTGGCTCTCTAATGTATGGGGAGGCGGAATTAGGTCAAGAGGTTCCATGAGGGGCCCACAAGCCTGGGGTGTGCCTCCCAAGCTTGTCGCTCCCCTGTGGCTCGTCGGGTCTTCTCCCGAACCTTCTAGGGCCTCTTCTGGTCTAGAAAAAAATAGTCCAAAGTTTTTTCTTTGTTTGGACTCTGTTTAATATTGATTTCCTGAAAAGCCAAAAACAAGCAAAAAATAACAACTTGCACTGGGCACTAGGTTAATAGGTTAGTCCCAAAGAAGATATATAATTGCATAATAAGCATCCAAGATTGATATTATAATAGCATGGAGCAATAAAAAATTATAGATACATTGGAGACGTATCAATTGCCATTACTATTTATTAGAATCTCAGAAAGATATAAGTGAAACATGAGAGTGAAACTATTTCTGTAAAATATAACCACCGCCGTGCTCTAAAAGATATAAGTGAAGCACTGGAGCAACTGCCTAACTCAAAAAATATAAGTGAAGCACATAGAGTATTTTAAGAAATCATGAATAAATGTGTGTCCCTCTCAAAAAGGTGTGTGCAGCAAATAATGATTGTGGAAAACTAAAAAGCAAACAAAATAAAGACTACTATAATAAAAGATGCTCCAAGCAGAACTCATATCATGTGATGAATAAAAATATAGCTCCAAGTAGTATACCAATGGATTGTAGATGAAAGAGGGGATGGCATCCGGTGCATCCCCAAGCTTAGACGCTTGGTTATCCTTTTATTACCTTGGGGTGCATTGGGAATCCCCAAGCTTAGGGTCTTGCCTCTCCTTATTCCCTCATCCATTGTGATCTCACCCAAAACTTGAAAACTTCAGCACACAAAACTCAACAGAAACCTCATGAGACCCGTTAGTATAATAAGTAAATCATAAACTTTAGGTACTGTTATGAACCCATTCATATTTTATTCTTGCATATTACCTATACCCCCCGATATAATCCATAACATCATTAAAACAAGCAAACTATGCAATAGAAAACAGAATCTATCTAAAACAGAACATTCTGTAATGGTCTGAAAAACATTGTACTTTTGTAACTCCACAAATTTTGAGAAATCAGAAGAAAAAAACTCGCGAAATTTGTATGTCAATAATGTGTAAAAAATTCAGAATTTTATCACGTTCCAGTGAATTATGAAAATTCCAGTAGTGGGCGCAAAAGTTTCCATTTTTCATAGAATCAAGTCAACTATCAACCGAACCATCCCAAAGGCTTTAATTGCAACAAACATTAATTAATCATTAAAACACAATCATAACAATGGCATAATTGTGTGAACACTCAAAAAATAGAAAGGAAAACACTACTAGAATCAACTTCTTTGTCGTCCGCCATGGCGGACGGGAAAGGCATACAAGGCGGATGACAAAGACCTTTGCCGTGTGTCAGCTGACGGCAACAGGTCCGCCTGAATGGGCTACGACAAAGGCTTCTTTGCCATCAGCTGGCGGACGGCAAAGATGAAACGATCTTTGCCATCAGCCACCTGACGGCAACGGTCCTGGACGGCACACGTGATAACTTCCAGCCGTTAGGGGGCTAATGGTGAGCTTTGTCGTCAGCTGGCGGACGGCAAAGTAACCAAATAGGACAGCCCCAGGTTGAACAGGGAGCTGCCACGTGGCATCTTTGTCGTCCGCTGGCTGATGGCAAATTGCTTTGCCGTCCGCAAAGATCCTGTATAGCCCCAATTTTTTTCTTCTGTTTTTTCTTAAATTCATTCAATTTGAACACACAAGTTTCAACACACAAATTTCAAAAAAGACATATCCAACACACAAGTTTCATCATATATACATACATAACTAACACGTACATAGTTCCATCCATACATATTACAAAAGTTTCACATTGTTCATCCAACACCGTTATCCATCCATCCATATAACAAGTTCCATCCATGCAAGTTGATCGATACAAAATAAAAGCAGAAAGGGAAAAGAAGCACTCCATCCATGCAAGCTTCCGTGAATTAAATGAGATCTACAAAATGGGAAACAAGAAAGTTAGAAGAAGAAGAAGAAGAACATGAAGAAGAAGAAAATGAAGAAGAAGAAGAAGAAGAAGAAGAAGAGTGGAATGAGAAGTAAGCATACTTAGGTAAAATGGAGCTAACCTAGCTAATTATGCCATCTTTGAGTGAACTAAGCATATTATGCCATCTTGGTCATTTTGGAGCTAACCTAGGTAAACTAGGTCATTTTTGAGCTAACCTAGGTAAACTAGGTCATTTTGGAGCTAACCTAGCTAAAATGGATCATATTGGAGCTAACCTAGGTAAACTAGGTCATTTTGGAGCTAACCTAGGTAAACCTGGTCATTTTGGAGCTAACCTAGGTAAACTTGGTCATTTTGGAGCTAACCTAGCTAAAATGGATCATATTGGAGCTAACCTGGGTAAACTTGATCATTTTGGAGCTAACCTAGCTCAAATGGATCATATTGGAGCCAACCTAGGCAAACTTGATCATTTTGGAGCTAACCTAGCTAAAATGGATCATATTGGAGCTAACCTAGGTAAACTTGGTCATTTTGGAGCTAAGCTAGCTAAAATGGATCAAATTGGAGCTAACCTAGGTAAACTTGGTCATTTTGGAGCTAATCTAGGTAAAATGGATCATATTGGAGCTAACCTAGGTTAAATCGGTCATTTTGGAGCTAACTTAACTAATTATGCCATTTTTTAGTTAACTAAGCATAATTATGCCATTTTTACACAAGTAAGCCAAAGTGTATATGTCATTATTGAGCAAACCTAGGAAACTAAGCATATTAGAGATAACTTAGCATATTAGAGCTAACTTATGTCATTTCGGAGGAAACAAAGCTAAGTATATATAAATCATTCTGGAGATCTGACATACCTGACATAGTTCACTCCTCATTCTTCTTCTCCTTCTCCTTCCTCATCCTGATGCGCCAAGAGCGGCGAGGCGGTGGAGGCAGTGGGATGTAGTCTTCTACCACAATTGGCATGGTCATGTCGCCCGGCTGTGGGATCGCTGGCGCCACCACCATCGTGAGGTCATTGTCAGGCACCACCACCATCGCGAGGTCATCTTCAGGCAGCACCATCGCTAGGTCATCCTCAGCCACCACCATCTCTTGCCCATCATCAGCTACCACCGTCGCTACGTCATCCTCAGCCACCACCATCTGTTGCCCATCGTCAGCCTGCACCTCCTCATCCCCACTCTGCTCCTCTTCTTCCCTACTCCATTCCAGATCATCCTCGCTGTTGCTTTTGCTGCAGCCAGAGTCGCTGCTGCTGCTCCCATTGCCTGACCAAATGCAACAATGACCGTTAACAATCGATGTGAGACAAAGCAAAATGTAGAGGAAGAAGAGGCAGAACGTACTGGCATCATCGCCGTCCTGGTAGCGCATGCGATACATAGTCGTGTTGAACACCTTCACGGTGAGCATGGAGTCACCGTCGTACCTAAAGAGAAGGAAGTACCCGTGCCATAGGTCATAGGCACGGTAGAACTGCTCCCAGCCACGACACATGTACATGTGGCCGTACCTGATCACCAACTCCACGTCCCAAAGCCTGTGAAGCCTGCTGCCGGCCTGTCGCAACTTCACATTCTTTGGTCGATGGCCGTCCAACATCGTCATAAAAGTGTCAGGCAACCTCTGCAGTTTAGGACAAGGAGTGATGTAGCAAATAGCAGAGTTATCATAATGAGATGGGTGAAGGGGATATCTCTCTTTTATATACTTGCCTCTTGGAAGAAGTCTCAAGTATGATACTAAAGAACTCGGAAGCATCCAACTCATACTCCGGTGTGGCAGAGCATAGCCTGGGGTGACGGCCTCTCCCCATCTCTAATAAGCAGCAGAAGAGACCAATTAGTTGTTGGAGATATACCCTAGAGGCAATCATGTATGATGATATTTCCTATGTGTTTATGAATAAAGATAGTCCTTGGACATTATCAATGATGTGTATCAGCAAGTACGTGACTTGTTTGTGGGACTATGCATTGTATGATGACTGTCCTAAAAGGTCCCTAGTCAAAAGGGTTGTGTGGACGCGCAGCCGACTAGACTAGCATATGACACGGTCGATGGCTTGGTCTCACTAGCCATGAAGCATTGGATGCTAACCGGATAATATGGACTTGGAAAGGTCTGGTCGGCTTCGATGTAGTCGGATCCGAGTCGAGATAAGGTCCGAGTCGGACAGACCCAACTATGAGACATAGCGATATGTCATCTGTGAGTCTCTAGTACAACATACGTTCTATGTCCTAAGACCTGAGCTGACGCATGTACTCGAGGTGGTGACAGACTTGCTTTGGGCCGACCAAACGCTACTGCATGACTGGGTAGTTACAAAGGAAGGTTTCGGGTTTGTCCAGTCCCATGCTGCGAGACATGGTCGAGCAAGATGGGATTTGCCCCTTCGATCAGGAGAGATATACTCTGGGCCCCTCGTGTGATCCGACCAGGATAAGCATGGCCATGCGACAGGGATTATGAGATAATCTGGTTTGTGGTCGGTATCACTGGAACGAGAAAGAGGTCAGGCTAGCACAAGGATGACAGTCTCGCCTTGAGCCCGACAACATATATCATGAGGCAAAAGAAACAGAAGTGTGATAGGTTGTACAGGTTCGCCTAACCAGCTTCATAGTTTGCTTGGTGGTCGGCACACCTTGCTAGAGGCCGCTACCAACCGTGCAGGTCGGAGGTGATCCAAACTGCGACCAAGCCGACTGGAACCTAAGGGGTCGCACACTTAAGGGAAGGAACCTATGAGGTCAGATACGAGGACACTGGTCGGATGTGATCCGATCTGTATTTGGATTGTGGCCGAGTAGACTTGTGGGCTTTACGGTCCGTGCGAGGCCCAAGTGTTGAGCCCGTGACGGACGCCGATATAAAGTGGAGGTGCGGCACACTCATGTGGTTGATCGCTTCGGTGCTGCAACTAGGGTTTGCATGTGTTGCGAATAGCCACCTCCACTCGCCGCCGACTGTGTGATCGGACCTAGCAGTCCGCCGCACGGTGCTCCTCCCGCACGCGTGGATAACGTTAGAGGTGGTGCACTTGCGTCGCTCTGGTGAACTTGTACGTGGGATCGGACGACCGGCTATTCGAGGGAGATCGGACGAGGAGGAGACGATCCACGCGGACGCGCTGCCCGAACTCTTCTTCCGCTGCACGGCACTGCGCGTCTAGTGGTAACAAACTGTGATCCATCTCCCGTAGCATGTTCCTGTTGTTCTGCGCGTAGGAAAATTTTAATTTGCAGTCGATGCACCCTACCGTAGAACCCAACAGTGGTATCAGAGCCTCTGCTGTAGGATTTGGATTCAGATCGTATGCGTATTAGATATGTGGAGGCAGCAGATGAGATCTGTTGTTCTTGATCAGATCGGCTATGTGCACGGTTGATGTGATCAACTGCACATGGGGATCGTTGAGGCTATGTTTTCTATCAATCGGGATCGGTGAGGTCATGACACGATCTACCCCTACCGGTCAATCATCCGCCATCGGGGTTATCAGCGAAACGTAAATCCGAATCGAATTCACGATGATCGATAAGATCGGTCAGATCAAAAAATTCGGCGTGAACGGAGATCAGATGTGATATGTGATTTCCGAAAACATCGGGCGCTACCCGCACCCGCGAGGGGCGCTGCCCCTTCGAACCCCGCCCGCTAACCGGCTAGCTGGACCGCCATGTGCGTAGCGCCGCGTATTTCGTACCCGACACACAAACTGGTAGAATGCGATTCTATGCATAACTTTGTTTTGCAGGTTTGATGCGAATAGTATGGCTCATGTGTATGTGATGCATGTGTGTAATTTATACGTGGCCTGCATGTCATGTTTGTCAGCCGGCAGGAGCCAAAGTGCTGTCATTATATTGTATAACGACTTGCGTGTCAACTTGTGATTCTCTATGTAAAATTCATTACTAGTTGTAGTAGTTGGATAATAGAGATCAGGTTGGTGGCTTGGCGTCCCAACGTGACAGAAAAGATGGAGTTCCTAGATGGTCATCGGAGTTGGAGCCAACCTGGAAGAACATCCATGAAGGAGCCATACTATTTCATAATATGTGTTATATTTGTGATTGTTATGCTTCTTTGTTTCTATGCATGTTAGAATGGTAGAAAGATCCCTCATGAATATCAAGCGAATTGCCATCCCCGATGTTGCACCTTCGCACGTCAAGTATGTCTAGTAGTGGGCTCATAAAATTGGGGTGCTGCTGGATGTCCTTGAACTGAAGGGTTCGTGTCGGACACGGACATGCACTACATCAGGTTAACTTGACAAGGCTATCAAAACGGTTTTGGGCCTTGTGGCAAAGAAGGTTGGGATCCGGGGTATGAGATACCTTCCCGACCGACAGGAGTCATATAGAGATACGATTAGCAAGGAGTTGCTTACCGGATAGGTATGTTGGCTAGCAGTGATGCTAAAGCTCACTAGTCGCATGCACTAGTCGGATCCTGAATCACTAAGAGTTTGCGGAGGGATGCCAACTTCAGTGGGAGTATTTCTGTTTAGGCTAGAATTACTCTACATAAACACATTGCTTAGTGATTGCATATTTTCTGTTGTAGATCAATGGCACCACCTGCTCAACCCAACTTTGCATTGAAATCAATTCTGGAAAAGGATAAACTGAATGGAACAAACTTTACCACCTGGTATAGAAATTTGAGAATTGTTCTCAAGCATGATAAAAAGGAACATGTTCTAGAGGATCCACTTCCAGAGGAACCTGCTGATAATGCTAATGCCACAACTAAGAATGCCTACCAGAAACTCGTTGATGAATCAACGGAGATCAGCTGTCTAATGTTGGCTTGTATGGAGCCCGATTTGCAACAGCACTTCGAAAATGTTGAGGCTTATTATATGATCGAGAGTCTCAAGAGCATGTTTCAGACACAGGCTAGGACCGAAAGGTTCAACGTCTGGCGATCCTTGATGGATTGCAAGCTGAAGGAAGGTGATCCACTGAGCCCACATGTGATCAAGATGATCGGATATGTGCAAGCTTTGGATCGTTTGGGCTTCCCGCTCTTGGATGAGCTGGCTACTGATGCTGTTCTGGGTTCTCTTCCGCCCAGCTATGGGACGTTCATCTCGAACTATCATATGCATGGCATGGATAAGAAGCTCACTGAATTGCATGAGATGCTCAAAGTGGCAGAGCAGGATATTAAGAAAGGCACGCATCAAGTGTTGATGGTGCAAAAATCGGCTAAGTTCAAGAAGAGTTGGTCCAAGAAAAAGGCTAAGGCAAAGGGCACAAAGACGGTAACCTCCGCCGCTGCGCCAAAGTCTGGACCGGACTCGAAGACCGTTTGCTTTCACTGCAAGGAGACCGGTCACTGGAAGAGGAACTATAGCAAGTGGCTTGCAGAGCATGGCAAGAAGGCCGGAAATGCTTCTTCAGGCAAAGGTACACTTGTTGCATATGTTATAGACATTTATCTTGCTGACATACCTAGTAGCTCTTGGGTATTTGATACCGGATCGGTTGTTCATATTTGCAACTCGATGCAGGGGCTGGTAAGAACTAGGCGTGTGGCACAAGGGGAGATTGACATCAGGGTCGGCAACAAAGCAAGAGTTGCTGGAAGTCGGCACGATGCAACTCCAGCTTCCTTCTGGATTCATAATGGAATTGAATAATTGTTATTACATTCCTGCACTTAGTCGGAACATTATTTCTGCCTCATGTTTGATGAGTCAAGGTTATGAATTCAATTTAAAGAACAATGGTTGTTCGATATTTTTGAATGGTATGTTCCACGGCTATGCACCAATTGTTGATGGGCTATTTATATTGAATCTAGAACAGGAACCGGTCTATAACGTGAATGTCAAGAGGCATAAGCCTAATGAGATAAATCCGACATACTTCTGGCATTGCCGGCTTGGACACATTAGTCTGAAACGCATGAAGAAGCTCCATGATGATGGGCTCCTAACTTCGTCCGACTTCGGGTCATTCGAGACATGTGAAACATGCTTGCTCGGCAAGATGACTAAGTCTCCTTTCGCAAAGAGTTGCGAGAGGGCGTCCGAGCTGTTGGAGCTTATACACAGTGATGTGTGTGGTCCAATGAGCACAACTGCCAGAGGTGGCTATCAGTACTTCGTGACTTTTACCGACGACTTGAGTAGATATGGATATATCTATTTGATGAGGCACAAGTCGGAAACTTTTGAAAAGTTCAAAGAGTTTCAGAACGAGGTTGAGAATCAGCTCGACAAGACTATAAAGCTTCTGCGATCTGATCGTGGAGGTGAGTACATGAGCCAGGAGTTTGATGATCATCTGAAAAGTTGAGGTATAGTACCTCAGCTCACACCTCCGGGTACGCCACAAAGAAACGGCGTGTCGGAACGGAGGAATAGGACCTTGTTGGACATGGTCCGGTCTATGATGAGCAAATCGGATTTACCCTTGTCATTCTGGGGATACGCTCTAGAAACTGCAGCTTTCACACTTAATAGGGTACCATCAAAATCCGTAGACAAGACACCACATGAGATGTGGACTGGGAAGAGTCCCAGTTTGTCTTTTCTAAAGATTTGGGGTTGTGAAGCATTTGTCAAGCGACTTATGTCAGACAAGCTTACACCTAAATCGGATAAATGCATATTCATGGGATATCTGAGGGAAACCTTGGGATATAGCTTCTACAACCGGGAAGAGTACAAAGTGTTTGTTGCTCGGAACGGGGTTTTCCTTGAGAAAGAGTTTCTCAGTTGGGAGGCCAGTGGGAGGACGGTTCAACTCGAAGAAATTCAAGGACCACTCGGGGACGGCTCGGCTGGTGACGAGATCATACCGGAGTCAGTCAGGGAACCTGTAGTGGAAGCGGCACTGGAACCACGGAGGTCAGAAAGATTGCGCAGAGTGCGTGATGTATTGTTGCTAGAAAGCGATGAGCCGGCCACGTATGCGGAAGCGATGGTGAGCCCAGATTCTGAGGCATGGTTGGAGGCCATGAGATCCGAGTTAAAGTCCATGGATGAGAATCAAGTCTAGGACTTGGTTGATCCGCCGCCTAGCGTAACGGCCATTAGTTGCAAATGGGTCTTTAAGAAGAAAACCGATGTGGATGGAAATGTTCAGATCCACAAAGCTCGGCTTGTCGCTAAAGGTTATGGACAAGTTCAAGGAATTGACTACGACAAGACTTACTCGCCGGTAGCGATGCTGAAGTCGGTGAGGATCATACTAGCTATAGCTGCATATTTCGATTACGAGATATGGCAGATGGATGTCAAAACGGCTTTCCTTCATAGAAATTTAACCAAGGACGTGTATATGATACAGCCCGAGGGTTTTGTTGATCCGACTAGCACTAGTAAGGTATGCAAGCTCAAAAGATCCATTTATGGGTTGAAGCAAGCATCTCGGAGTTGGAACATTCATTTTGATGAGGTCGTCACTGGTCTCGGTTTCATCAAAAGCAAAGAGGACTCTTGTTTGTACAAGAAGTTAAGTGGGAGCTCGATAGTGTTTTTGATCTTGCATGTGGATGACATACTACTGACCGGAAACGATGTTTCGATGTTGAACTCGGTCAAGGGATCATTGAATGGCAAGTTTTCGATGAAAGACCTTGGTGAGGCAGTGTATATTTTTGGCATTAAGATCTATAGAGATAGATCGAGGAGGCTGCTTGGCTTAAGCCAGAGCACGTACATAGATAAAGTGTTGAAGCGGTTCAACATGAGTGAGGCAAAGAAAGGGTTCTTGCCACTCTCATATGGTATAAGGCTAAGCGAGACTCAGAGTCCTTCGACATCTGATGAGCAAAGCAGGATGAGTAGGATTCCGTATGCCTCGGCAATCGGATCCATCATGTATGCCATGATATGTACAAGTGAAAGTGCAACCATCCCTAGGTGGTTTTGGTAATTCATAACAACATATAGCTCATTGAGCTAATGCTATTCCAAGACATATATTTCAGGAAAGCTCAATGAATGGCATGGCATGGATGATGAAAGTGGATCCCTCAAAATATCAAGGACAAAGGATTGGCTCAAGCTCAAAAGCTCAAGACTCTTCATTTTATGTTTTAGTGATCCAAGATCACTTTGAGTCTATAGGAAAAGCCAATACTATCAAGGAGGGATGAGGTGTTGCTTAATGAGCCTCTTGCTTCATGTGCTTAGTGATATGCTCCAAAACCCTCAACTACTTTCTCACATCCCCATATGACCTAAACCTAAAGCCAAAATCGGTCTCACCGATTCTTTCTATCCGGCGCCACCGAGTTCAGATGTCATAGCCACTGCCACAAACCCTAGGCAAATCGGTCTCACCGATAGGGATCTCGGTCTCACCGAGATGGGATTGTAATCTCTCTGTTTCCCTTCATAATGCTTCGGTCTAACCGAAGTGAGCGATCGGTCCCATCGAGATTGCAATGTAAACTCTCTGTTTCCCTTTTGTAACATTTCGGTCTCACCGAGAAGAGCAAATCGGTCCCATCGAGTTTACTTGACCAACTCTCTGGTTAGCTAATTACCAAAATCGGTTTGATCGAGTTTGTGTAATCGGTCTCACCGAGATTACGTTATGCCCTAACCCTAACCATATCGGTCCTACCGAGCTGCATTTCGGTCCCACCGAAAATCCTAACGGCCACTAGGTTTACTAAATCGGTCTGACCGAGTTTATTGATTCGGTCCCACCGAGATTGGTAAATTGTGTGTAACGGTTAGATTTTGTGTGGAGGCTATATATACCCCTCCACCTCCTCTTCATTCGTGAAGAGAGCCATCAGAACAAACCTACACTTCCAACTTATCAGTTCTGAGAGAGAACCACCTACTCATGTGTTGAGGCCAAGATATTCCATTCCTACCATATGAATCTTGATCTTTAGCCTTCCCCAAGTTGCTTTCCACTCAAATCTTCTTTCCACCAGATCCAAATCCTATGAGAGAGAGTTGAGTGTTGGGGAGACTATCATTTGAAGCACAAGAGCAAGGAGTTCATCATCAATGCACCATTAGTTACTTCTTGGAGAGTGGTGTCTCCTAGATTGGCTAGGTGTCACTTGGGAGCCTCCGACAAAGATTGTGGAGTTGAACCAAGGAGTTTGTAAGGGCAAGGAGATCGCCTACTTCATGAAGATCTACTGCTAGTGAGGCAAGTCCTTCGTGGGCGACGACCATGGTGGGATAGACAAGGTTGCTTCTTCATGGACCCTTCTTGGAGGAGCCCTCCGTGGACTCGCGCAGCCATTACCCTTCATGGGTTGAAGTCTCCATCAACGTGGATGTACGATAGCACCACCTATCGGAACCACGACAAAAACATCCATGTCTCCAATTGTGTTTGAATCCTCAAAACCCTTCCCTTTACATTCTTGCAAGTTGCATGCTTTAATTTCCGCTGCCTATATACTCTTTGCATGCTTGCTTGATTTGTGTGTTGATTGCTTGACTTGTCCAAAGTTACTAAAATCTGTCAAACTCTAAAATTGGGAACAGGTTAAGTTTTTAATTGGTCAAGTAGTCTAATCCCCCCCTCTAGACATACTTCAAGGTCCTACAAGTGGTATCAGATCCTTGGTCTCCATTTTCTTTGATTTCCATAGCTTTTGGTGGTCATAGCCTTGGTTTCACAACCTAGGAGAGTATGGCGTCTAGCGAGGGAAATTATCACCGTGGAGGTCCTTACTTTGATGGAACTAATTTTGCTAGTTGGAAGCATAAGATGAAAATGCATATTCTCGGACATAACCCCGCCATTTGGGATATTATTTGTATTGGCTTGCAAGGTGAATTCTTTGATGGGAGAGAGCCGAACCGTGAAGCTAATGCAAAAGAATTGAAGATGTTGCAATACAACGCTCAAGCTTGTGATATCATCTTCAACGGATTGTGCCCTGAAGAATTCAACAAAATCAGCCGTCTTGAGAATGCAAAGGAAATTTGGGACACTTTGATTGATATGCATGAAGGTACCGACTTCGTCAAGGAATCCAAGTTGGATGTGCTCCAAAGTCAGCTTGACAAGTTCAAAATGAAGGATGGTGAAGGTGTCGCTAAAATGTACTCTAGGCTTGCTCTTATCACAAATGAGATTGCCGGCTTAGGGAGTGAAGAGATGACTGACAGATTCATCATCAAGAAGATCCTAAGAGCATTGGATGGAAAATATGATACCGTGTGCACATAGATTCAAATGATGCCCAATTACAAGAATCTCAAGCCAACAGAGGTCATTGGTAGAATTGTTGCTCATGAGATGTCACTCAAGGATAAGGAGGAACTTCACAACAAGTTAAGTGGTGCTTACAAAGCCTCATGTGAAGCCCCCACATCATCAAGTGAGAAACAAACCTTCAATGAAGAATTGAGCTTAATGGTGAAGAATTTCAACAAATTCTACAAGAGTAGAAGCATAGAAAGAAGCTCTAAGTGAAGGTCTTACAATGACAAAAGATCTTCCAGTCGAGAGCGCAACTGCTACAATTGTGGGAGACCCGCACACTATTCCAATGAGTGTACGGCACCCTACAAAAGAAGAGAAGATTCTCCAAAAAGAAGAAGTAGAAGAGAAGAATCACCGCCAAGAGAGAGAAGGAGTAGAGATGATCGTTATGAACGAAGATCCTCACAGAGAAGCAAAGATTCGGAAAGGAAAGACAAGTCATCAAAGAGCTACACAAAACGAAGACATCAAGCTCATGTTGGTGAATGGGTATCCGGTTCCGAATCTGAACATCACTCCGAGAGAAGCTATCACGCCGACTCTGAACATACTCAAGATGAAGGTGTTGCCGGTCCAGCACTTGTGTCAAC
Source organism: Triticum dicoccoides (assembly GCF_002162155.2). Classification (NCBI taxonomy): domain Eukaryota; kingdom Viridiplantae; phylum Streptophyta; class Magnoliopsida; order Poales; family Poaceae; genus Triticum; species Triticum dicoccoides. The sequence goes on from NC_041393.1 coordinate 249,794,020, forward strand.
CAACTCCTACAACATATTTGACTCACCAAATGAAGGAATTGGAAGATGCTTCATGGCCAAAGGTCCAAAGGTAACACATCCCGAGTATGTTGATTTCAATAGTGATGAAGATGACTTGCTAGGTGATGATAATTTACTTATTGACAACTCTAGTGATGAATACTATGATGAAACGTCAATTAATCATGCTAAACAAGATAAAACGAATGACAATGATAAGGAGAAGATTGAGCTTCTAACTAAAGAACTAAACACTCTTAAGTTAGCTCATGAAACTATCTTCGAAAATCATCGAGAACTTTTAAGGGCTCATGAGAAGTTACGCTTTGAAAAGCTCAATCTTGAGCAAGAGCATGAGTTCTTAAAGGCAATCAATGATGATCTTCGCAAGAAAAGTTCTTCTTATATTGCCAAGCGTTTACTCTTATCTACTTACATGCCTCACGTCAAGTCTAGTAACAAGAATAAGAAAGATTCTTTCTCTAGTAGTAACAATAATAATGCTAAATCAAATATTGTTGCTTCTAGTAGTTCTCTTGATTCCACTAATGATTCTCTTAGCCAAGTTACACTTGAGCAAGAAAACATCTTATTGAAGGGAATTATAGAGAAAGGTGTATACAAGAGCCTTGCCGGGAGTAAGCAATTCGAGGAAATTGTACGCAAGCAAGGAAGGCACCGGAAGAATCAAGGTATTGGTTTTGAACGAAAGTTGAATGCCAATGGAGTTGAGTGGGAAGAAGATCAATACCCCAAGACGAAGTTTGTTCCTCAACAAGAGAAGTATGATCCTACTTCTTTCAAGGGAACACAAGATCAAGATGATCTTCCACCACAAGACCATAAAGGCAAGGACAAGCTTCAAGAGGAGATTGATGCATTTGAAGAAGCACCTAAGGCCTTGGTCAAGTGGGTTCCCAAGACTACGTCAAGTTCTACATCATCAAGTACAACTACAACTCCAAGGATTCCCATCAAGATGATGTGGATCCTGAAGAAGAAGAACTAGAGAGTTCTTGAGGGTGACTCCGCCAACATTCTTCAATCATATCTTTATGGCAAGAACAAGTGCAATCAACCTCCACATCTTGCACTAGTTCAAGGAGTCACAAACCCTCATGTTGGTAAGGCAAGGGACAAGGTAACCAAATGATTTCATGGACATCATCTTGTGTGTGCATCACTCTATGTCTATGGATATTCTTGTTTTGTTTCTTGTGGAACTAACCCATGTAGGTATGTTGAAAGTGCAACTCACTCCAAAAGATTGCTCCAAATGATGTACATCAACTTTGAGCATCCACATCTTCAACACCTACATGAAGTCATCATCGACAAAACCCAAGGTTAGTTCATCCATCTAAGGGGGGATCTCACATCTAGGGGGAGCTTAACTCTATGAATTGAGTCAAAGCAACTCTAATAATGTGAACTCATCAATGCATTATGTAAAAGTGGTAACCCCACTTGAGCTTAAACGATGAGTATGACCTATGATCAAATGTTCTCATTTGACTCCTAAGTCAATATACTCATATATAGATGACCTAGTCATCGCCAATTGTTTGATAGATGCTAGAATTGGTTGTGCATGCTTTGCCACATATTTCATTTGTCATTTCATTGTGTGAGCATGCTGGTTGCATATTTTACTCATTCAAGGACATCCACTTGTTGTTTTGATTGATTGGTTTCCTTTTTCTTTGGCCAAGTGGATGGACAAGAATGCCTAAGAACCTTCTCTAGCTATCTATGCTTTTCTCGTCTCAAACTCTATTCATGCTACATCACAAAAATTGATCAAGTCAGATTTCAACCACTCTGTGTGAGGAGCACTTGGAGTCCCCAATTCATCATAGACTTAAACTTCCAAAACTTCTTTGTGATTCTCGGTCTGACCGATTCCTCCATTTCGGACACACCGAGATCACTAAGTCGATCTAGGTTTTCAATCTCGGTGCAATCGATATGAACTTTTCGGTCACACCGAGTTGCTGTAACTGTTAACAGTTATGCATCTCGGTGCCACCGAGTTGTTCAACTCGGTCACACCGACAGTGTCGGGCTATATATAGACACGGGCAAAAAATTGGAAATTCCTCCAAACCCCTCCGCCCGCGCATAGCTCGCTCTGCCTACTAGGTCTACGGATCGTCGACTTTGTCGCCAGCCGCCTCCTGTCGCTGGTCTCCGCCGCCGTCAACGGAATTCATCTCCGCCGTTGCTGCCGTAGCGAGTTCACCGCCGAACTAGGGTATGAACTCAATCACAGTGCTTTCCTCATCTGATTCTCAGCACATTGTGTTCGTAATGCATCTTGACACGATTGAAACACTCCTATCCAGCCAATGTAATCCTTAGAATAGATGTGATTCAAAAATTTAGGGTTAGGTTTTCGCCAAAACCTTCTCGGACTCACTGAGTTGAAAAACTCGGTCCCACCGATTTGGCTAACGCCATTGCACTAGTAAGTCTCGGTCTGATCGAGAATTACAAATCGGTGTGAGCGATTTTAGAACTTTGTGAAACCCTAGCAGTCTTGGTGCCACCGAACTGTGACTCGGTCTGACCGAGATCACTAGTTTAGGTTCCAAAACTGCTTCGGTATCACCGAGTTTGAAAATCGGTAGATCCGAAATGCTTTCTGTGGAAACTAAAACTAAGTTTTTAAATCATTCTTTTGCAAAAATCTCTGCATTTTGTGATGCTCATCCACTTTGTCTCAACTATAACTATTCACAAGGTCAGCAGTCAGTGTTTTGCAGCATGTCAAACCAAAGTGACAGTCAGAACAGGGAAGAAGAGCAGATTCACATGAGTGAGGGCACTAGTCCCTCAAGTTCTTCAGATGAAGGCAACAGAAGTACTCCTAGCAACTTGCCCAAAGCAGCCACAAGAGCAAGAAGGAAGAGAACTTCAGACTCAGATGATGAGGACTATGTGGCAGCAGAAGATGAGGCTACTTCCAAGAAGGTAGTGCTCAAGAAGGAGTATGGCTCAGCAAAGAACATAAAGCCAGTCATGAAGATCAAAAGGCCAGCAGGGAGACATCCAATGTCCAAAGCCAGAGGATCAACTCAAGTACCTGAGATGCCTGAAGAGCCAGCTGCAGAAGGAAAGAAAAGGAAGGAAAGGGTCAAGAAGACCATGGCCAGAGTTGTTGGTCAACCTTCCATGATGGAAGAGGAAGAAGAGGTTGCTGCACCAGCACCAAAGGCACAGAAGCTTATGGGTGATGCAATAAAGTCAGGGGCTGCAACATCCAAGCCCAAAGAAGCACCCAAAGCTGCCCCAAGCCCAAGATTGCACCAAAGAGAAATACCAGGAGTATACCGGCAGCTGAGAAGAACAAGGCCCCAATGCCTGAGGTTGCTGTTGAGGAAGATGAAGAAGGGCAGGTCCTAAGAAAGCTCAAACCCAAGATTCCAGACCACAATGATGCTCATCCTGTGGCTGAGAACATGAAGATCAGGAAAGACTAAGGGTTGAGGCTATGGAGATTGTCTGATCCATATGCCACCAGGAGAAGGACTGCTGTAGATTACAGGTTCCACACCAAGGAGCAGCAGGACTTCTATGAGACAATCTTGTTGGACAAGAAGCCTATAGTGTGTGATATGAGATGAGTCGACTGGACCTACATAAAAGAAAATGAAGAACACTATCCTGGAGTGCAAGATAGTTTCATTGCTTGTGGAGTTGCAGACTTTGTTGGGCAGAAGCTCACCAACTGGAATGATGAACTCATTATGCAATTCTACTCCACAGCACACTTTTATCCAGATGGCAGGATAGTTTGGATGTCTGAAGGAACAAGATATCAGTCAACCATAGAGGAATGGGCATATCTGATCAATGCCCCAAAAGAGAGTGAAGATGATTTGGATATATATGCGAAGAAGAAGATGGGACACAATTCTATGTCACATATGTACAAAGAGATCCCAGACAAAGCCCTTGAGACTTTCTCATTTGGGTCAGTCCATTTTCTTCTGTCAGGGCTGCCTACGATCAACTGGATCTTAAGGCACACTCTTTTGCCCAAATCAGGTGACCACAACATGATAAGAGGGCATGCAATTAACATGCTTCACATTTTTTAAGTGCCCCAAAAATTCAAGGTCATGAGCCTTATGGTAGAAACCATTAAGAGGACTGCAACAGATCAGAAGAGAAGTTGTGGATATGCCCCACAGATTCAGGAGTTGATTAACTCAAAGATGGGCACAGGAAAGTATCAGTTGGATAAGGAACATTTTCCTCTCTATCCAGACTTTGAGGACAATCAAGTTGTCATGAATGAGAATGATCCATCATCAGTGCAAGCTCAAGAGAAGAAGGAGAAAGCAAGGAAAGAGAAGGCTGCCAAGATGCCAACTCAAGAGGAGGCATCTGAGTATTTCTTGAAGACCAAACAAGAGCAGCTTGGTTACTTGATAGCATCAACACTAAGGATTGAGAAGGGGTTGGCCACCCTAACTCAAAACCAGGAGAGCCTGGAAAGGATCATGGAACAAAAATTCTATGATCTTGATGTCAAAGTAACTGAGATTCAGTCAGTTGTGGAGCAGCTGCAGGATGACATGTAGGAGAGGAAGGGCAAGACAACCACAGATGCATTTGCCAGAGTGCCTAGAGCTCAGAGGTCAGCTATAGTGCCTGTGACAGACACAAGAGCCACATCATCTGCACCAGCTACAGCTCCTACAGCTCCAGGGCAACCAGCTCCAGCACCAACTCCTCCAGCTCCCTCTACATCAACTGAAGTCTTCGTCCAAGGAGCCATCTCTACACCACCAACTGAAGACCAAGCCCGAGAGACGATCTAGCACTATGCATTTTCTATGAACTTTTTGGTAACTTGTTGCCAAAGGGGGAGAAAAATGTATAGATCATAGGCTTCGAGAGAGAGATTTGCTGTTTTTTGTTCTCTCTTGTCTTCTTGGTTAAACTTGTTTGCTTTTGATTGCTTGAGATACTATGCATTACGTGTGAGACATTGATGATCATGTGTTTGATCATAAGCTACACTTATGCTTGATTATATGCTATTATCTTACTTATCCTTATATGATCATTCACTTTGCTTGGTGATGAGTGCATGTATTCAATCTTTATTATTTTGAGCGCTCCACCAAGATGTATGTGACATGGAAGAGTAACCCATGAGCCTAATTCCTTGTGCATTTGCAGTCCAAAGCAAATCTTAAACTATGCACAAATTTAGGGGGAGCTCTTGCTTATCACATACTTCTCAAAGCGACGATGTTTTTTCAATCTTATTATATATGTCGAAGTTTTGATCTATATGTTGTCATCAATTACCAAAAAGGGGGAGATTGAAAGTGCAACTATCCCTAGGTGGTTTTGGTAATTCATAACAACATATAGCTCATTGAGCTAATGCTATTCCAAGACATATATTTCAGGAAAGCTCAATGAATGGCATTGCATGGATGATGAAAGTGGATCCCTCAAAATATCAAGGACAAAGGATTGGCTCAAGCTCAAAAGCTCAAGACTCTTCATTTTATGTTTCAGTGATCCAAGATCACATTGAGTCTATAGGAAAAGCCAATACTATCAAGGAGGGATGAGGTGTTGCTTAATGAGCCTCTTGCTTCATGTGCTTAGTGATATGCTCCAAAACCCTCAACTACTTTCTCACATCCACATATGACCTAAACCTAAAGCCAAAATCGGTCTCACCAATTCTTTCTATCCGGCGCCACCGAGTTCAGATGTCATAGCCACTGCCACAAACCCTAGGCAAATCGGTCTCACCGATAGGGATCTCGGTCTCACCGAGATGGGATTGTAATCTCTCTATTTCCCTTCGTAATGTTTCGGTCTAACCGAAGTGAGCGATCGGTCCCACCGAGATTGCAATGTAAACTCTCTGTTTCCCTTTTGTAACATTTCGGTCTCACCGAGAAGAGCAAATCGGTCCCACCGAGTTTACCTGACCAACTCTCTAGTTAGCTAATTACCAAAATCGGTCTACCGAGTTTGTGTAATCGGTCTAACAGAGATTACGTTATGCCCTAACCCTAACCATATCGGTCCTACCGAGTTGCATTTCGGTCCCACCGAAAATCCTAACGGTCACTAGGTTTACTAAATCGGTCTGACCGAGTTTATTGATTCGGTCCCACCAAGATTGGTAAATTGTGTGTAACGGTTAGATTTTGTGTGGATGCTATATATACCCCTCCACCTCCTCTTCATTCATGAAGAGAGCCATTAGAACAAACCTACACTTCCAACTTATCAGTTCTGAGAGAGAACCACCTACTCATGTGTTGAGGCCAAGATATTCCATTCCTACCATATGAATCTTGATCTCTAGCCTTCCCCAAGTTGCTTTCCACTCAAATCTTCTTTCCACCAGATCCAAATCCTATGAGAGAGAGAGTTGAGTGTTGGGGAGACTATCATTTGAAGCACAAGAGCAAGGAGTTCATCATCAATGCACCATTTGTTACTTCTTGGAGAGTGGTGTCTCCTAGATTTGCTAGGTGTCACTTGGGAGCCTCCGACAAAGATTGTGGAGTTGAACCAAGGAGTTTGTAAGGGCAAGGAGATCGCCTACTTCGTGAAGATCTACCGCTAGTGAGGCAAGTCCTTCGTGGGCGACGGCCATGGTGGGATAGACAAGGTTGCTTCTTCGTGGACCCTTCTTGGGTGGAGCCCTCCATGGACTCGCGCAGCCATTACCCTTCGTGGGTTGAAGTCTCCGTCAACGTGGATGTACGATAGCACCACCTATCGGAACCACGACAAAAACATCCGTGTCTCCAATTGCGTTTGAATCCTCCAAACCCTTCCCTTTACATTCTTGCAAGTTGCATGCTTTAATTTCCGTTGCCTATATACTCTTTGCATGCTTGCTTGATTTGTGTGTTGATTGCTTGACTTGTCCAAAGTTACTAAAATCTGTCAAACTCTAAAATTGGGAAAAGGTTAAGTTTTTAATTGGTCAAGTAGTCTAATCCCCCCCTCTAGACATACTTCAAGGTCCTATAACAAGTCCCGATGTTGCTTTTTCAATAAGCCTAACAAGTAGATACCAGGCCAACCCAGGTGAGAGTCACTGGGCAGCGGTAAAGACTATTTTGAAGTACCTGAAAAGGACTAAAGAGATGTTCCTAGTTTATGGAGGTGAGGAAGAGCTCGTCGTAAGGGGTTACGCCGATGCTAGTTTCCAAACCGACAGAGATGATTGTCGATCACAGTCTGGATTTATGTACGTCCTGAACGGAGGAGCAGTGCACTGGATGAGTTCCAAGCAGGATACGGTGGCCGATTCTACCACAGAAGCCGAATACATTGCGGCTTGTGAAGCTGCAAAGGAAGGTGTTTGGATCCGGCATTTTATGGATGATCTTGGTATTTTCCCAGCCTCGGTGAAACCGTTGGACCTTTATTGTGATAATTCTGGTGCCATCGCACAAGCCAAGGAGCCGAGGAATCACCACAAGGTCAGACACATAGACCGGAAATATCACCTGATACGAAAGATCGTAAAGAATGGTGATGTAGAGTTATGCAAGATTCACACGGATGCAAATGTTGCAGATCCATTTACTAAGCCGCTTCCACAACCCAAGCATGAGGGTCACGTTAGAGCTATGGGCATTCGATGTCTATTTGATTGACTCTAGTGCAAGTGGGAAACTGTTGGAGATATGCCCTAGAGGCAATCATGTATGATGATATTTCCTATGTGTTTATGAATAAAGATAGTCCTTGGACATTATCAATGATGTGTATCAGCAAGTATGTGACTTGTTTGTGGGACTATGCATTGTATGATGACTGTCCTAAAAGGTCCCTAGTCAAAAGGGATGTGTGGACGCGCAGCCGACTAGACTAGCATATGACACGGTTGATGGCTTGGTCTCACTAGCCATGAAGCATTGGATGCTAACCGGATAATATGGACTTGGAAAGGTCTGGTTGGATTCGATGTAGTCGGATCCGAGTCGAGATAAGGTCCGAGTCGGACAGACCCAACTATGAGACGCAACGATATGTCATCTGTGAGTCTCTAGTACAACATACGTTCTATGTCCTAAGACCTGAGCTGACGCATGTACTCGAGGTGGTGACAGACTTGCTTTGGGCCGACCAAACGCTACTCCGTGACTGGGTAGTTACAAAGGAAGGTTTCGGGTTTGTCCAGTCCCATGCTGTGAGACATGGTCGAGCAAAATGGGATTTGCCCCTCCGATCAGGTGAGATATACTCTGGGCCCCTCGTGTGATCCGACCAGGATAAGCATGGCCATGCGGCAGGGATTATGAGATAATCCGGTTTGTGGTCGGTATCACTGGAATGAGAAAGAGGTTGGGCTAGCACAAGGATGACAGTCTCGCCTTGAGCCCGACAACATATATCGTGAGGCAAACGGAACAGAAGTGTGACACGTTGTACAGGTTCGCCTAACCAGCTTCATATTCTGCTTGGTAGTCGGCACGCCTTGCTAGAGGCTGCTACCAACCGTGCAGGTCGGAGGTGATCTGAACTGCGACCAAGCCGACTGGAACCTAAGGGGTCGCGCGCTTAAGGGAAGGAACCTACGAGGTCAGATACGAGGACACTGGTCGGATGTGATCCGATCTGTATTCAGATTGTGGCCGAGTAGACTTGTGGGCTTTAGGGTCTGTGCGAGGCCCAAGTGTTGAGCCCATGATGGACGCCTATATAAAGTGGAGGTGCGTCACACTCATGCGGTTGATCGCTTCGGCGCTGCGACTAGGGTTTGCATGTGTTGCGAATAGCCACCTCCACTCGCCGCCGACTGTGTGATCGGACCTAGCAGTCCGCCGCATGGTGGTCGTCCCGCACGCGCGGATACCGTTAGAGGCGGTGCACTTGCGTCGCTTCGGTGAACTTGTACGTGGGATCAGACGATTGGCTGTTCGAGGGAGATCGGACGAGGAGGAGACGATCCACGCGGACGCGCTGCCCAAACTCTTCTTCCACTGCACGACACTGTGCGTCTAGTGGTAACAAACTGTGATCCATCTCCCGTAGCATGTTCCTGTTGTTCTGCGCGTAGGAAAATTTTAATTTGCAGTCGAGCACCCTACCGTAGAACCCAACATTAGTATCTAGAAGCATATCTATAAACATAGAGCCAAGTTTCTAGACATGAAAGAAAACTGAGAAAAAATTTAATGCATTTGTGCTCAACAACATCAACAACACTTAATTAATTTGGTAGGTTAGTTTGCAATGGCAATCGGCACCCTTCAAAACTAGGGATTTCTTTAGACGCGAAAGAAAACTGAAAATGTTGAAAAATAGAGCATAGTAATCTAAAAATAGGGAACAAATACACTTCTTCTTCCTCCTCTTTAATTATCTTCTTCTTCTTCTTCTTGATTGTTAATTCCTAAGGTGGAAGCAACTCTGGTTGGCAATATATAGTTGAAGTTACCAAGAGCTTGTTATCACTTTCCGCGGCAAATTGGTGTCAATAGTACCAAAAACATACTTATTTGTAATTATGAATTCACATCACATAAATCCAATATTGTCCCGGTTGATATTAGTTCAAGTTTTGTCTTAACTACACAAATATGTACTACATTTCCAGGCATATAAGGTATAATATCCTTATGGGCTATTCTACTGGATAATAACATTATTAGCCATTAGATCTTCGACAAAATTAAGGTGCATCTTTGTTTCACAAGATTCTCCAAATGTTGGGACACTCAAATGTTGCCTATGGGATCTTATGTCCTTTGCCCTTGAGAATTTGCTACTTTATTTTTCAGGAAAACATCCGATCTATTCATATTCAATCATAACAGTATAAGGCTCTCTGCTCTAAACCTAAACTAAAGTAAACCCAAACTAAACCAAACCTAAAGTAAACCTAAACTAAACTTAAAATATAGAAAAAAACAAGAGGTCTCACCGGGTGGAGGAGGGGGCGCCGGAGGGGTGGGGCGG
>NC_041393.1:249804176-249821060 GCF_002162155.2 Triticum dicoccoides
AGGGGCGTCGGGGCCGCCGGGTGGAGGAGGGGGCACCGGAGCGGCGGCGCGGCCGCGATGGTGGAGCAGAGGGGCGCCGGGGCCGCCGGGTGGAGGAGGCGATGCCGCGACGACGTGAGTGGCTCGGGCACAGGGCGGGCCGTGGAGGCGCGACGCGATGATGGGGATGGCACGGGGCGCGGAAGGGGGTCACCGGGGCTGCTGGGGCGGCGCGGTGACGGGGATGGCGTGGGGCGGCGGCGGCACGGGGGTGGAGTGGCGCGGGGCAGCGGCGGCTCGGGCGCGGGCGGAGAGAGAGAGAGAGAGGACAGATAGAGATGTGGGGCGCGGGCGGGCGTCGATGGATTTTAGTTAGGGCACGGTTCTTTGCCGTCTGCTAGCAGACGACAAAGATCCTAGCTAATGGCCGTTAGTTTCGCCACTTTCTTTGTCGTCCGAAGTGTCTGTTAGGTTGTTACTCATTAGTGGGCCACCCTCATTATTTGCCGTCTGCTAGCAGACGACAAATATTCTATGTCGTCCGCTAGCGGACGGCAAGGAGTTGGCTGACGGCAAACATGATCTTTGCTGTCAGCTCTTTCTTTGCCGCCAGCTTCTATTAAGCTGAGGGCAAAGACCTTCTTTGCCATCAGCTAGCAGACGACAAAGATCTAGTTGATGGCAAAGATCCTGATTCCAGTAGTGAAACAAGAAAATCAAAGATAACTATTGGGTTGCCTCCCAACAAGCGCTATTGTTTTACGCCCCTAGTTAGGCGTAATGCATAGTTTCAAGTATTGTCATCCTTAGTTTTCATCCCATAGGTGACCCTCATAATAGATTCATATGGTGGCTTAATCCTCTTTCTAGGGAAGTGTTCCATTCCTTTCTTTAATGGAAATTTGAACCTTATGTTTCCTTCTTTCATATCAATAATAGCACATAGGAAAGGACTACCAAGTATTATAGGACAAGACAAATTACATTCAATATTGATACGTCTCCAACGTATCTATAATTTTTGATTGTTCCATGCTATTATAGTATCAATCTTGGATGTTTTATATGCAATTTTACATCATTTTTGGGGACTAACCTATTAACCTAGTGCCCCATGCTAGTTGTTGTTTTTTGCTTGTTTTTGGCTTTTCAGAAAATCAATATCAAATGGAGTCCAAATGGAGACAAATCTTTGGATTAATTTTTTCTGGACCAGAAGGGACCCATGAAGGTTCGGGAGTAGACCAAAAGAGCCACGAGGGAGCAACAAGCTCGCTAGGCGTGCCCCAGGGGGTGCCCTTAGGCTTGTGCCCCCCTCGTGGCACATCTTGACCTAATTCTACCTCTATAAATTCCCAAATATTCCCAATATACCAGAGAGCCACCTGAAACACTTTTTCCACCGTTGTAAGCTTCAGTTCTTCCGCGATCCCATCTGGAGGCCTTTTTCGGTACTCTGTCGGAGGAGGAATCGATCACAAAGGGCTTCTACATCATCCTTGCCACCTTCCGATGATGCATTTGTACTTCACCACAGACATATGGGTCCATAGCTAGTAGCTATATGGCTTCTCCTCTCTCTTTGATCTTCAATACAATGTTCTCCTTGATATTCTTGGAGTTCTATCCGATGTAATCTTCTTTTGCGGAGTGTTTGTTGGGATTCGATGAATTGTGGGTTTATGATCAGATTAATTACGAACATTAATGGAGTCTTCTCTAAACTCTTTTATGCATGATTGTTATAGCTTTGTATTTCTCTCTGATCTATCAGTTTGGTTTGGCCAACTGGATTGATTTATCTTGTAATGGGAGAGGTGCTCTGTGATGGGTTCAATCCCGCGGTGCTCTATCCTAGTAACAAAGTAGGGGACAAGACATGTATTTGTATTGTTGCCATTAAGGATAAAACAATGAGGTCTATTAATATTAGTTGAGTTTACTTTGTCTACATCATGTCATCTTGCTTAAGGCATTACTCTGTTTTATAATTAATACTCTAGATGCATGCTGGATAGCGGTCGATGAGTGGAGTAATAGTAGTAGATGCAGGCAGGAGTCGGTCTTCTTGTCTCGGAGGTGATGCCTATATACATGATCATTGCCTTGAATATTTTCATAACTATGCGCTTTTCTATCAATTGCCCAATAGTAATTTGTTCACCCTCCGTATACTATGTGCTCGAGAGAGAAATCTTTAGTGAAAACTATGGCCCCCGGGTCTACTTTTATCATATATAAAAACACAAAAATACCTTGCTGCAATTTTATTTATTTTATTTTGTTTTGCAATTTATTTATCTATCTACCACCACGAGATTTAATCCTTGCAATTAACCGCCGAGGGGATTAACAACCCCCTTGTTTGCGTTGGGTGCAAGTATTTGCTTTTGTGTGTGCATGTGCTGCTAACGAGGTTTTGTGTGCTTCTCCTACTGGATTGATAACCTTTGTTATTAACTGAGGGAAATACTCATCTCTACTATACTACTTCATCCTCTCCTCTTCGAGGAAATCCCAACGCAACTCAAAAGTACTAGGAAGAATTCCTGGCACCGTTACCGGGGAGACATCACCAAAACCTATCAAGTACCTTCACACAAACTATCATCTATTTGCTCTTATTTTTATTTTCCTGTGCCTCTCATTTTCATATCCCCCACCTCTCATAAAAAACAAAAAAACAAAAAAATGGTTTGATTGCTTGCTTGCTTTTACTGCCTTCATTTCATGACTCAAGAACAGAAAGAAAAACAAGGACTATGAATCCTCATCCACCTCCTAATCTTAAAAAAAATGCAATTACGATGTACCAATTGCTAGCAAGTTGAGTGCACTTGGTTATCTCTATGAAGTTTTACTTGAAAACATTGAATCTAAAAATTGTGATGAAGTGTTAGAAGAGGAAATTTACAAAGTGGTTCATGATAGTTCCTTAAATGAAAAGCATGATTGCAATGATGTTAGTATAAATTCTATTAATGTAAATTGTGCTAATGACATGCAAAACTACAAGCTTGGGGATGATGAATTTGTTACGTCCACTACTTATTGCAATGATCATGATTGGGGTGATAATGCTTCTTATGATCTTAAAATTTTATTTGAGCCTCATGATGAATATGATATTGATAATAATGTTTGCAATAATATTGAAAGTGGTTTTGGAAGAGTGCCAACTTTAGGAGAAAAATATTTCTAGAGTGCTCAATATTATGAAATTATTGATAAAAGTGGGTTTGGAGAGGTCATGACTTTAGTTGATGTTAATACACTATCTGGGAAGACTTTAAGAATTGCATGCATATGGGTCATAAAGAGAATGTTTTACATGATAATTATATTGTTGAATTTGAATATGATCCTACATGTAGTTATTATGAGAGAGGCAAATCTGGTTGTAGAAATCTTCATGTTACTAAATTACCTTTCTTCATGTTGAGATTGCTATTGCTTCTTTCTTCTTCCTTGCTTATGCCTGGTTTTGCTTGCCTTGATATTTTTGTTTGCTTATAAAATGCCTATGCATAATAAGTATGTTAGACTTAAATGTGTTTGTCACATGTTTTACGATGCTTTCTTTGTGCTTCAATTCTTGTCTTTCATGTGAGCATCAATGAAATTTCAAAGTCTATCTTAATGGCTATAAAGAAAGAGCTTGTTGGGAGACAACCTGATACGTCTCCAACATATCTATAATTTTTTATTGTTCCATGCTATTATAGTATCAATCTTGGATGTTTTATATACACTTACAAGCAATTATATATATATATATATATCATTTTTTTGGGACTAACCTATCTATAATACCTAAATAGTTGATCCCCACTACCTGATTTCTCTACCCTGTGGTGTGTCCATGTCATCTTAATTCTTCTCGGCCGTTTGATTGACCATATGTGGCCGTGATCTGCGGCGATGAGTTGGCCCTGTGTTCTCTCCACACCCCACCCGTTCGCTCCTCCTTCTTTGACCTGCAGAAGTGGAAGCGAAGCTTTTCTCCTTCTAAAATGTTAACAAGGGAACCTCTCCTCATAATCTAATCACCCTGACTCCCACCCGCATCTCTCTCCTCAAACGACACAAACTCCATGCGGTGATGGATGCAACTGAGCCCAACCTCCTCCAGGGTTTGCGTCTGCCATCAGGATGAGGACTGGTGGCCATGGCGGCTTGTGAGGCAAAGGAAGGATTGTAAGACAATCAATCTGGACGATGGGTGGGACTTTATGCAGAGGAGCATCCACATGCTCATCAACATCCTTGATGGCTAGAGCCCGAGCAAAACTTCAAGTACTACATGATGCATCTAAAGATTCTAAACATGTAAGTCGCCTTCATGCCTACCTCCCTCCCTCCAGGCCTAGCCTAGGCCGATTCGATCCAATCTAGTGATGATATAGGGTTTCCAGCCCCCGTGTTTGTCTTTCGTCCCTACCTCCCTCCATCCATGCCTAGCCAGGCTGATTTGGTCCAATCCTACATGTGTGTTTTCTCTACACATTATCTCCTTTTTTTGTGTGTGCCAGTGTTGTTGGTTTTTTGGTCGAATGAGTCAAGGCAAAGCTAATTGTGTTTCCAATATTCACTAATGTTTTTTTACATTCATGTTCTTTTTGGGTACAGGTGGAACGTGACGCTGGGTTGTCTTGCTGGTTGTGAATGTTTACATTCTCATCGTACTATATGTACCAACACATAATCAGATCCTCTCCTGAATTATTTTGTTCCTTGGCGATTTGAAACAAACCTTCCTATTAGGATTCTAGTATAGTATCTTTTATGTAGTAGGTTGATATGTCTCCAATGTATCTATAATTTATGAAGTATTTATGTTGTTATGTTATCATTCTAGGATGTTTTACAATCATTTTATAGCAACTTTATATCATTTTTTGGGACTAACCTATTGACCCAGTGCCAGTTGCTGTTTTTGCTTGTTTTTTACATCGCAGGAAATCAATATCAAACGGAGTCCAAACACTGCGAAACTTTTTATGGACCAGAAGACCACCAATGGGACAGAGCAGCACCTGGGGGGTGCCCCGAGGGGGGCACAACCCACCAGGGCGTGCCCCCGTGGGTTGTGCCCACCTCGGTGGCCTCCCGCACCCCCTCTTCACCCTATAAATCAAACAATAGAGGCGCATGCAAAATAAAAATCTTAATGTGTTTCTTATTAAATCTAAGTTTATACAAGAGCATCTTTTCTTCGTTGTCAACAATAAACTTGTGTGCTACCATGCTCTTGTAATCTAAAATGTGAGGAGGAAATTGTATCTCCTCCTCCTCATGGTGCCTAATGGGTATCTGAAAATGTTTAGCAAGATGTGCAGCATAGATACCTCCAAATATGGGGCCTTTTGTACGATTCAGGGCTAGCCGTTTAGCAACGACGGCACCCATACTAAAAGTATTGTCCCCAAGCAAAGCATGTTGAAGAATGATAATATCAGGAACGCTCAAATTTCCGCTATTTCCACGACCAATCAAGCATCTACTAGCAAATATGGCAAAGTAGCGTAAAACAGGAAAGTGTATGCTAGAGACTTTTGCCTCAGAGCCCATCTTTGGCTCTTCCACAGCAATAGTTTTAATGAAGCCACCCACATCTTCACGATGGGGTTCCTCTAATTCTCCCTCATAAGGTATCCTACATACCGCACAAAAATGACGTAAAGACATTTCTTTGAATTCATCATATAAATGAAATGATACTGCAGGCGGTGACTTCTTAGGATAATAATAAAAGTTTTGCACGAAAGTATTGGTAAGTAAGAGATACTGATCGATTCGGTCGTTCATGAAACCGGTGAGGCTTGCAGTCTCGATTAAAGCATAAAAATCTTCATGAATTCCAGCCTCTTTCAAGAAATCCTCACATGGCCATTCACATGACCGTACTTCCGCTAAGCGAGGAAGATTATACTTGGCTTTTTTCCTTCTCTTTGGCTTGTTTTTCCTGAGAGCTTTGGCTAGAAAAGCCCCTCAAAAGGTTCCTCAACATTTTCTGAAAATTTCTGAAATTTTAGTAACTTCAAAATAAAAGTGAATAAAACTAAACAAGATTGATAGCAACTACTCCTACAAGTGCCTACAGCCCATATCATGCATTGGAAATGCTTGGGACCTCAAAAATTTAACATGCAAGCTCAAGAACATGGTCACCTATGCAGCAAAAATTTGCAATGAATAAAGCACTAGAACAAAAACTAATTGGACCAATGGAGGAGTCACATACCAAGCAACGATCTCCCAAAGCAGTTTTGTGAAAGGAGCTTTGAGCAAGGAGATCGAAAATCGCAGCAAAACGAGCTAGAACTCGTGCTTGAGCTGGATGGGGATTTTTTTGGGTAGAAGATGAAGTGTGTGAGTGCTGGCATAAGTGGAGGGGGCCACTAGGGGCCCACGAGACAGGGGGGCGCGCCCTCCTCTCTCGTGGCCTGGTGCTTGCCCCTCCTGCAGTGTTTTCAGTGCCTAAAATCCTCAAATATTCCATAACAAATCATACTAAATTTGCAGTGCATTTGGAGCACTTTTATTTTTGGACTATTTTTTAATGCACGGATAAATCAGAAAACAGACAGATAATACTATTTTTGCTTTATTTATTCTAAATAACAGAAAGTAAAAAGAGGGTACAGAAGGTTGTGCCTTCTAGTTTCATCCATCTCGTGATCATAACAAGGTTGATCAAGTCTTGTTAACAAACTCATTCCGAATAACACGGAACCGGAGAAATTTCGAATAACACTAAGTTACCTCAACAGGGATATGAAAATCCCCAACAATAAGAATATCATACTTTTTCTTGACAGTAGGGAGAGGAAATTCAAAACCTCCAAAAATGATAATTGGAACTTTTTCAATAGAATTGATGCTATGAACTTGAGATTGTTTCCTCGGAAAGTGTACAGTATGCTCATTACCATCAACATGAAAAGTGACATTGCCTTTGTTGCAATCAATAACAACCCCTGCAGTATTAAGAAAAGGTCTACCAAGGATAATATACATACTATCATCCTCGGTAATATCAAGAATAACAAAGTCGGTTAAGATAGTGACATTTGCAACCACAACAGGCACATCCTCACAAATACCGACAGGTATACCAGTTGATTTATCAGCCATTTGCAAAGATATTTCAGTAGGTGTCAACTTATTCAATTCAAGTCTACGATATAAAGAGAGAGGCATAACACTAACACCAGCTCCAAGATCACATAAAGCAGTTCTAACATAATTTCTTTTAATGGAACATGGTATAGTTGGTACACCCGGGTCTCCAAGTTTCTTTGGTATTCCACCCTTAAAAGTATAATTAGCAAGCATGGTGGAAATTTCAGCTTCCGGTATCTTTCTTTTATTTGTAATGATATCCTTCATATACTTAGCATAAGGATTTACTTTCAGCATATCAGTTAAGCGCATACGTAAAAAAATAGGTCTAATCATTTCAGCAAAGCGCTCAAAATCCTCATCATCCTTTGACTTGGATGGTTTAGGAGGAAAGGGCATGGGTTTCTGAACCCATGGTTCTCTTTCTTTACTGTGCTTCCCAGCAACAAAATCTCTCTTATCATAACGTTGATTCTTTGATTATGGGTTATCAAGATCAACAACAGGTTCAATCTCTACATCATTGTTTTTGCTAGGTTGAGCATCAACATGAACATTATCATTAATATTATCACTAGGTTCATGTTCATCACCTGATTGAGTTTCAGCATCAGAAATAGAAATATCATTGGGATTCTCACGTGTGTCTACAGTAGGTTCACTAGAAGCATGCAAAGTCCTATCGTCTTTCTTTTTCTTCTTTTTAGAAGAACTAGGTGCCTCTAAATTATTTCTCTGAGAATCTTGCTCGATTCTCTTAGCATGGCCTTCAGGATACAAAGGTTCCTGAGTCATTCTACCAGTTCTAGTAGCCACTCTAACAGCAAAGTCATTCTTATTATTCAATTCATCAAGAAAATCATTTTGAGCTTTAAGTACTTGCTCAGCTTGAGTAGCAACCATAGAAGCATATTTGCTAACGAGGTGAAGTTCATCTTTAACTCTAGCCAGATTATCGCCTACGCGTCCTATCTCGAAAGCATTAATCTTTAACTCTCTACCAACATAAGCATTAAAACTTTCTTGTCTAGCCATAAAGTCATCAAAATCATCTAAGCATGGGCTATGGAATTTAGTAGAGGGGATTTCAACTTTATCATATCTATAGAGAGAATTTACCTTTACTACCCGTGTCGGGTTATCAAGACAATGTGGTTCTTCAGGCGGTAAATTAAGACCATGTATTTCTTCAACAGGAGGTAAATTCTTAACATCTTCAGCTTTAATACCTTTTTCTTTCATTGATTTCTTTGCCTCTTGCATATCTTCAGGACTTAGAAATAAAACACCTCTCTTCTTCGGAGTGGGTTTAGGAATAGGCTCAGGAGTTGGCTCAATTGGTTCAGGAATTACTTCAGGAATTGGCTCGGGAAGAGTCCAACTATTTTCAT
The DNA here is from genome assembly GCF_002162155.2 of Triticum dicoccoides. NCBI lineage: Eukaryota > Viridiplantae > Streptophyta > Magnoliopsida > Poales > Poaceae > Triticum > Triticum dicoccoides. The sequence continues at coordinate 249,812,672 of NC_041393.1, forward strand.
TAGTCAACATATTATTCAATAGTATTTCAGCTACGTCGACTGTTCTTTCCCTGAAAACACAACCAGCACAACTATCCAAGTAGTCATTGGAAGCATCGGTTAGTCCATTATAAAAGATATCAAGTGTTTCATTTTTCTTAGGAGGATGATCAGGCAAAGCATTAAGTAACTGAAGAAGCCTCCCCCAAGCTTGTGGGAGACTCTCTTCTTTGATTTGCACAAAATTATATATTCCCTACAAGGCAGCTTGTTTCTTATGAGCAGGGAAATATTTAGCAGAGAGGTAATAAATCATATCCCGGGGACTACGCACACAACCAGGAGCAAGAGAATTATACCAAGTCTTAGCATCACCCTTTAATGAGAACGGAAATATCTTAAGGATATAAAAATAGCGAGACTTCTCATCATGAGTAAACAGGGTAGCCATATCATTCAACTTGGTAAGATGTGCCACAACAGTTTCAGATTCAAGGCCATAAAAAGGATCAGATTCTACTAAAGTAATAATTTCAGGATCAACAGAGAATTCATAATCCTTATTAGTAACACAGATAGGTGAAGTAGCAAAAGCAGGATCGGGTTTCATCCTAGCATTAAGAGACTGCTGCTTCCATTTAGCTAATAATTTCTTAAGATCATATCTATCATTGCAAGCAAAGATTTCCCTAGCACCTTCTTCATTCATAACATAACCCTTAGGAACAACAGGTAATGCATAACATTGGGGGAACCTTCATCATCACTATCATCAATAATAGGTTCTTCAGTATTTTCATTCCCCCTAACTCTAGCAAGTTGTTCATCAATAAATTCACCTAATGGCAAAGTAGTATCAAGCACAGAAGTAGTTTCATCATGCATAGTAGAAGTGGCATCATCAATAACATGCAACATATCAGAATTCATAGCAGTAGCGGGTTTAAGTGTCGCAAGTTTACTAATAACGAAAGGAGAATCTAGTGCAAGGCTAGATGGCAGTTCCTTACCTCCCCTCGTAGTTGAGGGCAAAATCTTGGTTTTAGCGTCTTTCAAGTTCTTCATAGTGATCAACAGATATAAATCCCAAGTGACTCAGATAATAGAGCTATGCTCCCCGGCAACGGCGCCAGAAATTAGTCTTGATAACCCACAAGTGTAGGGGATCACAACAGCTTTCGAGGGTATAGTATTCAACCCAAATTTATTGATTCGACACAAGGAGAACCAAAGAATACTATTGAGTATTAGCAGTTGAGTTGTGAATTCAACCACACCTGGATAACTTAGTATCTGCAGCAAAGTATTTAGTAGCAAAAGTGGTATGATAATAAAGGTAGCGGTAGCAAAAGTAAAGATAAATGTTTTTGGGTTTTTGTAGTAGTTGTAATAGTAGCAACGGAAAAGTAAATAAGCAAAGAACAATATGTGAAAAGCTCGTAGGCAATGGATCAGTGATGGATAACTATGCTGGATGCGATTCCTCATGCAATAGTTATAACATAGGGTGATATAGAACTAGCTCAAGTTCATCAATGTAATGTAGGCATGTATTCCGTAAATAGTCATACGTGCTTATGGAAAAGAACTTGCATGGCATCTTTTGTCCTACCCTCCCATGGCAGCGGGGTCCTAGCGGAAACTAAGGGATATTAAGGCCTCCTTTTAATAGAGAACCGAAACAAAGCATTAGCACATAGTGAATACATGAACTCCTCAAACTATGGTCATCACCGAGAAGTATCCCAATTATTGTCACTTTGGGGTTGTCGGATCATAACACATAATAGGTGACTATAGACTTGCAATATAGGATCAAGAAAACACATATATTCATGAAAACATAATAGGTTCAGATCTGAAATCATGGCACTCGGGCCCTAGTGACAAGCATTAAGCATAGCAAAGTCATAGCAACATCAATCTCAGAACATAGTGGATACTAGGGATCAAACCCTAACAAAACTAACTTGATTACATGGTAAATCTCATCCAACCCATCATCGTCCAGCAAGCCTACGATGGAATTACTCACGCACGGCGGTGAGCATAATGAAATTGGTGATGGAGGATGGTTGATGATGACGACACCGAGAATCCCCCTCTCCGGAGCCCCGAACGGACTCCAGATCAGCCCACCCGAGAGAGATTAGGGCTTGGCGGCGGCTCCGTGTCGTAAAACGCGATGAAACTTTCTCCCTGATTTTTTTCTCCTCGAATGTGAATATATGGAGTTGGAGTTGAGGTCGGTGAAGGTCCAGGGGGCCCACGAGATAGGAGGCCGCACCCTAGGATGGGGGGGGGGGCGCCCCCAGTCTCGTGGACAGCCTGTGGGCCCCCTGGTGTTGATTCTTTCGCCAAAAATTCTTATTAATTCCAAAAAGTGCCTCCGTGGATTTCCAGGACATTCCGAGAACTTTTCTTTTCTACACATAAAACAACATCGTGGCAGTTCTGTTGAAAACAGTGTCAGTCCAGATTAGTTTCATTCAAATCATGCAAGTTAGAGTCCAAAACAAGGGCAAAAGTGTTTGGAAAAGTAGATACGTTGGAGACGTATCAACTCCCCCAAGCTTAAACCTTTGCTTGTCCTCAAGCAATTCAGTTGATAAACTGAAAGTGATAAAGGAAAACTTTTACAAACTCTGTTTGCTCTTGTTGTTGTAACATGAAAAGCCAGCATTCAAGTTTCAGCAAATATTATGAACTAACCATACTCACAATAACACATAGGTCTCACAATTACTCATATCAATAGCATAATCAGCTAGCGAGCCATAATAATGAAACTCGGATGACAACACTTTCTCAAAATAATCATAACATGATATAACAAAATGGTATCTCGCTAGCCCTTTCTGAGACTGCAAAACATAAATGCAGAGCACCTTTAAAGATCAAGGACTGACTAAACATTGTAATTCATGGTAAAAGAGATCCAGTCAAGTCATACCCAATATAAACCAATAGAAATGAATGCAAATGACAGTGTGCTCTCCAGCGGGTGCTTTTTAATAAGAAGGGTGATGACTCAACATAAAAGTAAATAGATAAGCCCTTCGCAGAGGGAAGCAGGGATTTGTAGAGGTGCCAGAGCTCGGTTTTAAAATAGAGATTGAATAACATTTTGAGTGGCATACTTTCACTATCAACGCAACAACTATGAGATGGCTGTATCTTCCATACTACATGCATTATAGGCAGTTCCCAAACAGAATGGTAAAGGTTTATACTCCCCCAACCACCAACAAGCATCAATCCATGGCTTGCTCGAAACAACGAGTGCCTCCAACATACAACAACCGTGGGGGAGTTTTGTTTAATTATTTTGATTTGCTTTGATCTTTTTGGATCATGGGACTGGGCATCCCGGTTACCGTCCCTTTCTCGTGAATGAGGAGCGGAGTCCACTCCTCGTGAGAATAACACACCTAGCATGGAAGATATAGGCAGCCCTAGTTGTAACATGAGCTGCTCGAGCATACCAAATAGAATTTCATTTCAAGGTTTAGAGTTTGGCACATACAAATTTACTTGGAACGGCAGGTAAATACCGCATATAGGAAGGTATAGTGGACTCATATGGAACACCTTTGGGGTTTAAGGAGTTTGGATGCACAAGCAGTATTCCCGCTTAGTACAGGTGAAGGCTAGCAAAAGACTGGGAAGCGACCAACTGAGAGAGCGACAACAGTCATAAACATGCATTAAAATTAATTCACACCGAATACAAGCATGAGTAGGATATAATCCACCCTGAACATAAATATCATGAAGGCTACATTGATTTGATTCAACTACATGCGTGAACATGTGCCAAGTCGAGTCACTCAATTCATTCAAAGGAGGATACCATCCCATCATACCACATCATAATCATTCTAATAGCATGTTGGCACGCAAGGTAAACCATTATAACTCATAGCTAATCAAGCATGGCACAAGCAACTATAATCTCTAGATGTCATTGCAAATATGTTTACTTCAGAATAGCTGACTCAGAAATGATGAACTCATCATATTTACAAAAACAAGAGAGGTCGAGTTCATACCAGCTTTTCTCATCCCAATAAGTCCATCATATATCGTCATTATTGCCTTTCACTTGCACGACCGAACGATGTGTATAATAATAAGAGTGTACGTGCATTGGACTAAGCTGGAATCTGCAAGCATTCAACTCAAGAGAGAAGACAAGTAATATGGGCTCTAAGTTAAATAAACAATCATGTATATGAGAACCACTAAGCATTTTCAATATGGTCTTCTCGACCCCCAAAGGAAAGAAAGAAAATAAAACTATTTACACGGGAAAGCTCCCAACAAGCAAAAAGAAGAACTAGAAATCTTTTTGGGTTTTCATTTTAATTTCTACTACAAGCATGGAAATTAAACTAACTATTTTTTTTGGTTTTTCTTAAGGTTTATCAAACACACAAGAAGAAAGCTAGAAAAAGAAATTTAAACTAGCATGGATAATACAATGAAAGGGTATGAGCACCGACGACTAGTGTGTGAACATGAATGTAAAGTCGGTGAGAAATACGTACTCCCCCAAGCTTAGGCTTTTGGCCTAAGTTGGTCTAATACCAAGGACCGCTGCTACTCTCCCCGGTGTAATGGGAGGTATAATCAGGATACCACTGGATGGTCATCTCCGGATCCCACTGGACAGATGATGCATGATAAGGGTCCAGCTCAGGTTCCGGCTCGGGTTCAGGTTCTGGAGTAAAAGCTTGAGCTCGATGGTTGTTCACCGCTTCTGGCGTGACAAGACGATTTTCTGCAAGCAAATCAAACAACAGAGGCGCATGCAAAATAAAAATCTCAATGTGTTTCTTATTAAATCTAAGTTTATACAAGAGCATCTTTTCTTCGTTGTCAACAATAAACTTGTGTGCTACCATGCTCTTGTAATCTAAAATGTGAGGAGGAAATTTTATCTCCTCCTCATGGTGCCTAATGGGTATCTGAAAATGTTTAGCAAGATGTGCAGCATAGATACCTCCAAATATGGGGCCTTTTGTACGATTCAGGGCTAGCCGTTTAGCAATGACGGCACCCATACTAAAAGTATTGTCCCCAAGCAAAGCATGTTGAAGAATGATAATATCAGGAACGCTCAAATTTCCGCTATTTCCACGACCAATCAAGCATCTACTAGCAAATATGGCAAAGTAGCGTAAAACAGGAAAGTGTATGCTAGAGACTTTTGCCTCAGAGCCCATCTTTGGCTCTTCCACAGCAATAGTTTTAACGAAGCCACCCACATCTTCACGATGGGGTTCCTCTAATTCTCCCTCATAAGGTATCCTACATACCGCACAAAAATGACGTAAAGACATTTCTTTGAATTCATCATATAAATGAAATGATACTGCAGGCGGTGACTTCTTAGGATAATAATAAAAGTTTTGCACGAAAGTATTGGTAAGTAAGAGATACTGATCGATTTGGTCGTTCATGAAACCGGTGAGGCTTGTAGTCTCGATTAAAGCATAAAAATCTTCATGAATTCCAGCCTCTTTCAAGAAATCCTCACATGGCCATTCACATGACCGTACTTCCGCTAAGCGAGGAAGATTATACTTGGCTTTTTTCCTTCTCTTTGGCTTGTTTTTCCTGAGAGCTTTGGCTAGAAAAGCCCCTCAAAAGGTTCCTCAACATTTTCTGAAAATTTCTGAAATTTTAGTAACTTCAAAATAAAAGTGAATAAAACTAAACAAGATTGATAGCAACTACTCCTACAAGTGCCTACAGCCTATATCATGCATTGGAAATGCTTGGGACCTCAAAAATTTAACATGCAAGCTCAAGAACATGGTCACCTATGCAGCAAAAATTTGCAATGAATAAAGCACTAGAACAAAAACTAATTGGACCAATGGAGGAGTCACATACCAAGCAACGATCTCCCAAAGCAATTTTGTGAAAGGAGCTTTGAGCAAGGAGATCGAAAATCGCAGCAAAACGAGCTAGAACTCATGCTTGAGCTGGATGGGGATTTTTTTGGGTAGAAGATGAAGTGTGTGAGTGCTGGCATAAGTGGAGGGGGCCACTAGGGGCCCACGAGACAGGGGGGCGCGCCCTCCTCTCTCGTGGCCTGGTGCTTGCCCCTCCTGCAGTGTTTTCAGTGCCTAAAATCCTCAAATATTCCATAACAAATCATACTAAATTTGCAGTGCATTTGGAGCACTTTTATTTTTGGACTATTTTTTAATGCACGGATAAATCAGAAAACAGACAGATAATACTATTTTTGCTTTATTTATTCTAAATAACAGAAAGTAAAAAGAGGGTACAGAAGGTTGTGCCTTCTAGTTTCATCCATCTCGTGATCATAACAAGGTTGATCAAGTCTTGTTAACAAACTCATTCCGAATAACACGGAACCGGAGAAATTTCGAATAACACTAAGTTACCTCAACAGGGATATGAAAATCCCCAACAATAAGAATATCATACTTTTTCTTGACAGTAGGGAGAGGAAATTCAAAACCTCCAAAAATGATAATTGGAACTTTTTCAATAGAATTGATGCTATGAACTTGAGATTGTTTCCTCGGAAAGTGTACAGTATGCTCATTACCATCAACATGAAAAGTGACATTGCCTTTGTTGCAATCAATAACAACCCCTGCAGTATTAAGAAAAGGTCTACCAAGGATAATAGACATACTATCATCCTCGGTAATATCAAGAATAACAAAGTCGGTTAAGATAGTGACATTTGCAACCACAACAGGCACATCCTCACAAATACCGACAGGTATACCAGTTGATTTATCAGCCATTTGCAAAGATATTTCAGTAGGTGTCAACTTATTCAATTCAAGTCTACGATATAAAGAGAGAGGCATAACACTAACACCAGCTCCAAGATCACATAAAGCAGTTCTAACATAATTTATTTTAATGGAACATGGTATAGTTGGTACACCCGGGTCTCCAAGTTTCTTTGGTATTCCACCCTTAAAAGTATAATTAGCAAGCATGGTGGAAATTTCAGCTTCCGGTATCTTTCTTTTATTTGTAATGATATCCTTCATATACTTAGCATAAGGATTTACTTTCAGCATATCAGTTAAGCGCATACGTAAAAAAATAGGTCTAATCATTTCAGCAAAGCGCTCAAAATCCTCATCATCCTTTGACTTGGATGGTTTAGGAGGAAAGGGCATGGGTTTCTGAACCCATGGTTCTCTTTCTTTACTGTGCTTCCCAGCAACAAAATCTCTCTTATCATAACGTTGATTCTTTGATTATGGGTTATCAAGATCAACAACAGGTTCAATCTCTACATCATTGTTTTTGCTAGGTTGAGCATCAACATGAACATTATCATTAATATTATCACTAGGTTCATGTTCATCACCTGATTGAGTTTCAGCATCAGAAATAGAAATATCATTGGGATTCTCACGTGTGTCTACAGTAGGTTCACTAGAAGCATGCAAAGTCCTATCGTCTTTCTTTTTCTTCTTTTTAGAAGAACTAGGTGCCTCTAAATTATTTCTCTGAGAATCTTGCTCGATTCTCTTAGCATGGCCTTCAGGATACAAAGGTTCCTGAGTCATTCTACCAGTTCTAGTAGCCACTCTAACAGCAAAGTCATTCTTATTATTCAATTCATCAAGAAAATCATTTTGAGCTTTAAGTACTTGCTCAGCTTGAGTAGCAACCATAGAAGCATATTTGCTAACGAGGTGAAGTTCATCTTTAACTCTAGCCAGATTATCGCCTACGCGTCCTATCTCGAAAGCATTAATCTTTAACTCTCTACCAACATAAGCATTAAAACTTTCTTGTCTAGCCATAAAGTCATCAAAATCATCTAAGCATGGGCTATGGAATTTAGTAGAGGGGATTTCAACTTTATCATATCTATAGAGAGAATTTACCTTTACTACCCGTGTCGGGTTATCAAGACAATGTGGTTCTTCAGGCGGTAAATTAAGACCATGTATTTCTTCAACAGGAGGTAAATTCTTAACATCTTCAGCTTTAATACCTTTTTCTTTCATTGATTTCTTTGCCTCTTGCATATCTTCAGGACTTAGAAATAAAACACCTCTCTTCTTCGGAGTGGGTTTAGGAATAGGCTCAGGAGTTGGCTCAATTGGTTCAGGAATTACTTCAGGAATTGGCTCGGGAAGAGTCCAACTATTTTCATTAGTCAACATATTATTCAATAGTATTTCAGCTACGTCGACTGTTCTTTCCCTGAAAACACAACCAGCACAACTATCCAAGTAGTCATTGGAAGCATCGGTTAGTCCATTATAAAAGATATCAAGTGTTTCATTTTTCTTAGGAGGATGATCAGGCAAAGCATTAAGTAACTGAAGAAGCCTCCCCCAAGCTTGTGGGAGACTCTCTTCTTTGATTTGCACAAAATTATATATTCCCT
>NC_041393.1:249821070-249886870 GCF_002162155.2 Triticum dicoccoides
CAAGGCAGCTTGTTTCTTATGAGCAGGGAAATATTTAGCAGAGAGGTAATAAATCATATCCCGGGGACTACGCACACAACCAGGAGCAAGAGAATTATACCAAGTCTTAGCATCACCCTTTAATGAGAACGGAAATATCTTAAGGATATAAAAATAGCGAGACTTCTCATCATGAGTAAACAGGGTAGCCATATCATTCAACTTGGTAAGATGTGCCACAACAGTTTCAGATTCAAGGCCATAAAAAGGATCAGATTCTACTAAAGTAATAATTTCAGGATCAACAGAGAATTCATAATCCTTATTAGTAACACAGATAGGTGAAGTAGCAAAAGCAGGATCGGGTTTCATCCTAGCATTAAGAGACTGCTGCTTCCATTTAGCTAATAATTTCTTAAGATCATATCTATCATTGCAAGCAAAGATTTCCCTAGCACCTTCTTCATTCATAACATAACCCTTAGGAACAACAGGTAATGCATAACATTGGGGGAACCTTCATCATCACTATCATCAATAATAGGTTCTTCAGTATTTTCATTCCCCCTAACTCTAGCAAGTTGTTCATCAATAAATTCACCTAATGGCAAAGTAGTATCAAGCACAGAAGTAGTTTCATCATGCATAGTAGAAGTGGCATCATCAATAACATGCAACATATCAGAATTCATAGCAGTAGCGGGTTTAAGTGTCGCAAGTTTACTAATAACGAAAGGAGAATCTAGTGCAAGGCTAGATGGCAGTTCCTTACCTCCCCTCGTAGTTGAGGGCAAAATCTTGGTTTTAGCGTCTTTCAAGTTCTTCATAGTGATCAACAGATATAAATCCCAAGTGACTCAGATAATAGAGCTATGCTCCCCGGCAACGGCGCCAGAAATTAGTCTTGATAACCCACAAGTGTAGGGGATCACAACAGCTTTCGAGGGTATAGTATTCAACCCAAATTTATTGATTCGACACAAGGAGAACCAAAGAATACTATTGAGTATTAGCAGTTGAGTTGTGAATTCAACCACACCTGGATAACTTAGTATCTGCAGCAAAGTATTTAGTAGCAAAAGTGGTATGATAATAAAGGTAGCGGTAGCAAAAGTAAAGATAAATGTTTTTGGGTTTTTGTAGTAGTTGTAATAGTAGCAACGGAAAAGTAAATAAGCAAAGAACAATATGTGAAAAGCTCGTAGGCAATGGATCAGTGATGGATAACTATGCTGGATGCGATTCCTCATGCAATAGTTATAACATAGGGTGATATAGAACTAGCTCAAGTTCATCAATGTAATGTAGGCATGTATTCCGTAAATAGTCATACGTGCTTATGGAAAAGAACTTGCATGGCATCTTTTGTCCTACCCTCCCATGGCAGCGGGGTCCTAGCGGAAACTAAGGGATATTAAGGCCTCCTTTTAATAGAGAACCGAAACAAAGCATTAGCACATAGTGAATACATGAACTCCTCAAACTATGGTCATCACCGAGAAGTATCCCAATTATTGTCACTTTGGGGTTGTCGGATCATAACACATAATAGGTGACTATAGACTTGCAATATAGGATCAAGAAAACACATATATTCATGAAAACATAATAGGTTCAGATCTGAAATCATGGCACTCGGGCCCTAGTGACAAGCATTAAGCATAGCAAAGTCATAGCAACATCAATCTCAGAACATAGTGGATACTAGGGATCAAACCCTAACAAAACTAACTTGATTACATGGTAAATCTCATCCAACCCATCATCGTCCAGCAAGCCTACGATGGAATTACTCACGCACGGCGGTGAGCATAATGAAATTGGTGATGGAGGATGGTTGATGATGACGACACCGAGAATCCCCCTCTCCGGAGCCCCGAACGGACTCCAGATCAGCCCACCCGAGAGAGATTAGGGCTTGGCGGCGGCTCCGTGTCGTAAAACGCGATGAAACTTTCTCCCTGATTTTTTTCTCCTCGAATGTGAATATATGGAGTTGGAGTTGAGGTCGGTGAAGGTCCAGGGGGCCCACGAGATAGGAGGCCGCGCCCTAGGGGGGGCCCTGTCTCGTGGACAACATATGGGCCCCCTGGTATTGATTCTTTCGCCAAAAATTCTTATTAATTCCAAAAAGTGCCTCCGTGGATTTCCAGGACATTCCGAGAACTTTTCTTTTCTACACATAAAACAACATCATGGCAGTTCTGCTGAAAACAACGTCAGTCTGTGTTAGTTTCATTCAAATCATGCAAGTTAGAGTCCAAAACAAGGGCAAAAGTGTTTGGAAGAGTAGATACGTTGGAGACGTATTAGTTTGTACTAGTATCTATGTGTTTAATCTCTCTCTCTCTCTCTTGTGATCTTGAGATGTCACGATCTTGATATATCATGGGCTTTGTTAGCATAGATGGACCATATGATGTTCCTCTCCTCTCTACTCTTGTTGTGATGAATTGAATATTTAACCTTTGAAGTTTTGTCTTGTCGGATTGAATGTTCAGATCTGAGAACACATGATGTATGTCTTGCGGTATGAATACTTGAGGTGATAATGGGGTATCATATTGTTTCACTTGATATATGTTATGGCACTCGACTTGCGGGTTCTCGAGGTGACATTGGGGTAATCTATGCATAGGGGTTGATGCACATTTTTATTATCTTTTCTCCGATAGAAACTTTGGGGTCCCCTTGTAGTTCTTTGTGTGGATTGAATATTATGATCATGAAGTTGTTTGATGCATATCATAGAATTAACTCACGGATACTTGTGGTGACATTGGAGTATCTAGGTGACATTAGAGTTGGTTGATGTGTGTCATATAGTGTTATTTTAGTACGAACTCTTGGTTAGATTGATCGGAAAGAATAGCTTTGTGTTATTTTAGTACGAACTCTAGGATACACTGATTGGAAAGAATAGCTTTGAGGTGGTTTCGTACCCTACAAACAATTTCTATCTTTTGTTCTCCGTTCATAGGAACTCGGGAGTAATTCTTTATTGCACTTTGAGGGATAATCATATGATCCAACTATGTTAGGATTGTTGAGATATTGCACTAGTGTAAGTATGCACCCTAGGCCTCATTTTCCGTCATTGCAATACCGTTTGTGCTTCATTTTACTATTTACTACCTTGCTGTTTTTTATTGTTCGCACTACAAAAGCTCATATGTACTATCCATACTACACTTTTATCACCATATCTTCGCCGAACTAGTGCACCTATACAATTTGCCATTGTATTGGGTGTGTTGGGGACACAAGAGATTTCTTGTATTTGATTGCAGGGTCGCTTGAGAGAGACTATCTTCATCCTACACCTCCCATGGATTGATAAACCTTATGTCATCCACTTGAGGGAAAATTGCTACTATCCTACAAAACTTTGCGCTTGGAGGCCCAACACGAATCTACAAGAATAAAGTTGCGTAGTAGACATCAAGCTCTTTTCTGGCGCCATTGCCGGGGAGGTGAGTGCATGAAGGTATATTTTTAGATCTTGAAACTGAATCTTTTAGTTTCTTGTTTTATCGCTAGTTTTGTTTATAAAAGAAAACTAAAAAAATGGAATTGAGGTTGCATCATATTATTCAGCTTTATAATGTCTTTCGTGAAAATGATGGAAAGGAAAATTGTGCTCAATTGATAGAAGAAGAATTCTATAAAATGTTTGACAAAAATGCTTTGCATGTTGAGCATGATTGGAATGTTGTTGGTATGAACTCTTAGAATATCCATGATGCTAACGATATGCAAAGCCATAAGCTTGGGGATGCTATATTTGATTAAGATGATATTTTTAGTCCCCCAAGATTTGATGTGCAATCTTGTTATAATGATTGCACGCCTCCTATTTATGATGATTATAATGATGAAAGTGGATTTGGAGAGGTCATGACTTTATTTAGTGATGAATCCACCATTTTGGATGAGGCTTCAATTGACTATGATAACAAAGTTACTATCTATGATGATTATGGTGATGACATGTATGTCGTAAAGAATAATGATAATCATGAAACTTGTCATCATGATTTTAATTTTCACTCTCATGATAGTTATTTTGTTGAGTTTGCTCCCACCACTATTGATGAGAATAAATTTGCTTATGTGGAGAGTAATAAAATTTCTATGCTTGTGGATCATGAAAGGAATGCTTTATGTGATGGTTATATTTTTGAATTCATTCATGATGCCACTGAAAATTATTATGAGGGAGGAACATATGCTTGTAGGAATTGCAATAATATCAAGTTTCCTCTCTATGTGTTGAAAATCTTGAAGTTATGTGTGTTTTGGCTTCCTATGCTAGTTGATTCTTGCTCCCAAAAGTTATTTTCTCACAAAATCCCTATGCATAGGAAGTGGGTTAGGCTTAAATGTGCTTTCTATGTGTTTCATGATGCTCTTGTTAGGTTTCAATTCTTATCTTTTATGCAAGCATCATTGAAATCTTCATGCCTAGCTAAAAGGCATTAAAGAAAAGCGCTCGTTGGGAGACAACCCAACACTTTTACTTACTGTTTTTGTGTGTTCACATGATTAAGCTACTGTATTAATCATGTTTTATTGCTTTTGTTTCAATAAAGTGCCAAGTAAAGCCTTTGGGATAGTGTGGATGATAGTTGACTTGAATCTGTGCAAAAACAGAAACTTTTGCGCTCAGTCCAGGAATTTTGAAAATTTACTGGAACATGATTTTGATCTCAAATTTTTACACGTGATAGATATACAAATTCTCTACGTTTTCCTATTTTTTCGGAATTTTTGGAGTACCATAAGTATGGTTGAAGTACAGATTACTACAGCCTGTTCTGTTTTTGACATATTCTGTTTTCAATGCATAGTTGGCTTGTTTCCAAGTTTCTATGGCTTATATTGCTCAATATAAATTGTGGAAATGATATGCTACAGTAGGCATTATGTGGAAACAATTATGAATCTTGTCTTTGACAGTAGCAAAGTGAAATGGTCTGATCTTTATCATACTAACCTATCTCACGAAGTTCCATTAAGTTTTGTGTGATTGAAGTTTTCAAGTTTTGGGTGAGAAGTTGATATGAGGAGAATAAGGAGTGACAAGACCCTAAGCTTGGGGATGCTCAATCACTCCAAGGTAATATTAAAGGAAAATCCAAGCAACTAAGCTTGGGGATGCCCCGGAAGGCATCCCCTCTTTCGTCTTTAACATTATCGGTAACCTCACTTGGAGCTATGTTTTCATTCGTCACATTACATGAGTTTTACTTGGAGTTTCATTTTGTTTTGTTAGGATTTGCTTGCTGTTATTTAGAATAATGTTCTGCATCTTTCTTTTCAATAAAAGTGTCAAGGATAGCCTTTACCATGCTTATTTTGCAAGTCTACATGTTGCTGTTTCAAAACAGAAAGTTTAATGTTGTTGCAAAAATTCTCGAGAAAAGTCAGAATGTGATGAAATGTTGAAACTTTTTGCATAATGTCGTGGAAAGGTCATGGAAGATGTCCTAGCAAAAGGACTTAGTCATGGAGCCATCGCAACTAGGTAGCTTAAAGGGGTTAAACGGGATAAAGGACACGGGAGTTTGTACTGGTTCGGCCCCTTGCGGTGAAGGTAAAGGCCTAATCCAGTTTGAGGTGGTATTGCTTATGTCTCGATTACCAGGGAGCGAATCCGCTTGACCTAGCTTCCGGTCTGTTGTTTCTTGTCCTGAACCGCCGCCGGGTCATCCCTTTATATACACAGGTTGACACCTAGCAGCTCTCGGAGTCCCGAGCGGCTCATAGACAACATGTCTGGCTCGGTGACTATCTATTCTTGCCTTACAATACAAGTCTTTACATAAGGCGGTCTATTTCTACGAGCCTTAAGTCGCCCTTGGGCCTTGGGCCCTTATCTTAAACCGCCAACTTCAATATCCTCGTGGGCTTCATATGATGAATCGCCATAGGTATAACCCAGCCCCTGCTGGGCGGGTTATACTAATAGTTATAACCCCAACATCAGGCCCCAGATTGATTTGAACTGGTTCATGTCAATCTTCAATACTTAGAAAAAATCTTCCCTTCTTCATTTGTGCGAGAATTCAGAACCCGCCATGACATCATCTTCTGGATTTGTGATAACCCGCCATGACGTCACCTGCCATTAATTCACATAATATCCAACACATCTCAACGGATCTTTACTTTAATAACTGTTCCGAGAATCTAGGCGCCTGGGCAGCTGGATAACCATGTTTTGGCCTCCTCATTTTTCGCGCCCACTTATAAGCCTTCTCCTTATAAATAGCCACGACCGGCCTCTCCTCATTCTCCCCTCTTTCCATCATCTTCCTCCTCTCGTGACTCTCTGCCACTCGAGCTCCTCCGCCGCCGCGAAGCACATCGTCCTCCTCATCCTTGGCCACTGCATCAACCTGTGTCAGACCAAAGTACACTGGCACTCCACCGCAGTCGGATCTGCATCTGTAAGTGCTCCTCCCCCAATGCTTCATATCACATTAGGGTTTCGACTGTTCTTCATGTTCTTCATAGCTCTTCTTTAGTTCTTCCACCGTAGCACCCTTTGATCTAAAAACATCATAGAACTTGTGCGGTAGTAGTTTTGCCTTTGCCTTCAATACCAGCGGACCCCTTTTCCTTGGAAAGAGATCTCATTAGAACTTATGAACTCCCCTCTACTGGTTTTAGGTCTTGATTTATCTTCTTTTTCTGAACTGCCGCTAATCCAAAATAATAATTGTAATCTGTGAAACCTGTTTGTATGGTACTTTGCCAAAAAAACTGCATCTTGATAGATCCACCTAGTCATGGCGGCTCATATCACCAGCTGTAGTTAAATTCAATGGTCAACAGATTCTTGTTTTGATAGACATCAAACTGCTCATGGTGGCTTAGATAACCTGCTATACCTGTAATTAGTCATATACCATTAGACCCCTTTTTAAGCCGCCATTTGAATATGTGTTGTAGTACTTTCCTTCTGGCTTAAATTTGAACCGACAAATTTGTTCCTTTTCCTTTATACGGTTCTTTCTTCATAATGCCAACCAAAACAACCACTTCCTGTAACTGGGTTCGCTCCATCGCCACGGAGAACACACTTCAAGACTTTGTGAAAACCGGTTATTTGCCGAAGAAGTCTGTGATGTCTTACCGCGCCCCAAGCCAGAAGAAGAGAAACATCAGCCAAAGGAAGGCGAAGTCATTGTCTTCACTGATCATACGAACTGGGGCTTCTCACCACCCGACTCTAAATTCTTCCGGGATGTTATGCACTTCTTCAACCTTCATCCTCAAGACATCGGACCCAATTCCGTGTCAAACATATGCAACTTCCAAGTGTTCTGTGAAGTCTACCTTCAAGAGGAGCCCAGTTTGGAATTATTCAAAGAGTACTTTTATTTGAACCGCCAGAACGAGTACTCCAACGGACCTAGTTTGGAACTTGGTGGAATCTCAATCCAGCGAAGAAGAGACACAATTTTCCCTTATGCGCAACCACCAAGTCATCCAAAGGACTGGAACCAGACATGGTTCTACTGCAAAGATATTTCTCTGACTGATGAGAACGGACTGCCCGGCTTTCGCGCCCTACGCCTTGAATCAAACCATCCTCTCCTCGACAAGCTGACAGCTACTGAACGCAAGGAACTCGCCCCCACCATTGCCAAGGTCAAGGCTCTGCTGGGAAATGGCTTAACTGGCATTGACTTGGTTCGATGCTGGTTCGCATGGCGGATTATCCCCTTGACTCGCCGCTCTGGCTTAATGTGCACCTACACCGGTAGCACAAAGGATCCACTGCGCCACAGCTCCGAGGAGTTAACTGATGACATCATCAATGATATGACAAAGTCTCTTCTAAATGAGAGCCTGGCTGATTGCAGCAAGGTGGGCCTAAGCCCTTTCTGCGAGTCTAACCCGGCACCAGAAGTAAGCCGCCAAACTAGCTATTTTGCCTTCATCTTTAATACTTTGTTTTAATTCAACTTTGATAACTTTCACAGGCTGATGACGACTTCTGGAAGAAATAATATGACCATGAAGCTACAAAGAGAGCCAGGAAAGCCAAGAAAGCCACCAAAAAGAGGGGAAAGAAGCCCAACGCTTTTGAATTGCTTCAACTGGATGACACCTCTGAGTTGGAGGTAGCCCTTGATTCTCTTGGCTCTTTTTTCAACATCTTATTGACATTGATTATCATCAGGATGACGCGGGAATGAGTCGGGCGGTGGTAGAAGAGGTAACTATCATTTCCTCCAACTCCAAGCCCTTGCCAAGACAAAAAATTCGAAGAGTAACCTGGAAAGTAAGATTTTCACACCCCTTAGCTCATATGGATCCTCACTTTCTTCTGAAGCAATAACAGCATGAGAGCCGGCGACAGACTTGGACAAGCAAGGATGTAGTACTATCCTCCAGCTTACCGAATACTCCGGGGAAGCGCCAAAATGAGGTCACCCCCGATTTAAACTTTTCTTATCCTTTGGCGGGTCTCACTCGTCAACCACTCAATTCTTCTGACTCAAATTACCAGGAAACATCTCATTCCTCTTCTGGTGACTCAATTCAATCTAATATGCCGGCTTTCAAGACTGCTCCCGGGTAATAACAATTATTTATTCTCTCATTATGCTTTTTTGATACTTAGACTGACCTCTTTATGTCTTATGCAGAGGAAAAGCCAAGCCCAATAAGAAGGCGAGGGTGAATAAACTAGTCGAAGATCTGAAAGTTAATGCACCGGAGCAACAAATGACAACAACTGAAGCCTCTGTTCCTCCACCATCAGAACCGGTTCTTAATGACCTGCCAGTAACTTCTGACCCACCTATGGAGCAAGCCGGTGATGATCCTTTGAATCTCGAAACATCCAGTCTAGTGAAGACGGTTGACAGTCATGATGATGACGTGGTGATCACCGACATCGGCTTTAGAGAGCCGAGGTGGCCTACTGTTTTAGCCAAGCACTCTGCCAAAGAGGAACACATTAAGCAACACAAAGTGTGATTTGATGTTGCCAATTATTCTCAACTGAGCATTGGTGAAATATACTTTGGCTTTCTCAGTTAAGTACACAACAGCCGTGAGCTTGAAGTTGACATGGTGAAGCAGATGCACCAAAAATTTGAGGTATGAGCTCCTCCATTCTTAAGTTTATGCATATCCTGCCAGCCCCCAAGTCTATTGCTTATGTTGAATTTTGAATATGCTGTAGACTTGATCACCATGAACATGAATAATAACATATGAAAGAATCCTTTCAAAAGCTAGCTTAAAGCTTCCGGGTTAAAATAGATATGTCTTGATAAACACTGAACTCATAGCCACCAAGGGCCGGTTTAATCTGTATGAATGAGCCGGTCCTTCCTACTCTTGAAAGTAGTACGTACTTGTGTAGTTCTCGTGAGCCGGCTGTGGCCGTTTTCAGCATAAACTGGTCGTAATAAAAACGAGTAATATGCGTTAGTCCCCAAGTGCCAAGTACTCTTGCTCGCAAAGTGCTTGGGACTTATTCACATAAACTGCCACATAACTAAAGTTTTCGGCAGATATTAGCCCCCAAGTGCCAAGTGTTGTTGCTTGCAAAAGGCTTGGGACTTAATATGTGGAACTAACATTGAATAATGATTTTGATCCGGTGTATGTACAGACCACCACTGCTCAACTTCAATCAGAGTTGTTTGCATTGAAGACTCGTCTGGAGCTGCAAGAGGCGGAGACCCAGAAGGCGAACTCAAAGTTTGAATTCAGCGTGGGTGAAGCAGAAAAGCTAAAAACCGGCTTTGAAGTTGAAAAAAGCGCCTGGACTGAAGAAAAGATTGCCTTGACCCAACGGGCTGAGAAGGCGGAGGCGGCTCTCAAGGAAGCAACCACTGAACTTACTGGCTTAAAACGCCAGGTGTCTCAGATGGTGTCTGCTATCTTTGGTAAGTCGCCTTATGATTATCTAATGTGAATATCTTCCTTGATGATATAAACTGCTTTTTAATCCATCCATAACTATTATGCAGGCCCAGAAGCACCAATCTCAACCAAAATATACTTGTGAAACTGAAGGCAGTTTACACACTGGTGGAGCAGCTTTACACTTGTACTCAGCATGCATTGGCCACAGTTTCTCCAGCTAATGAAATCCCCACTCTCTTGGTTGATGTGTTAAGGAAGCTTTCTGTTCTGCCTGAGAGGTTTAGTGAGATGAAGCGATCTTGTGCAAGAACCGGAGCTGTGACTGCTTTAAGCCGTGCCAAAGCATGGTTACCAGAGCTAGACCCGGCCGACATCTCTACCGGGTATCCAAGATTTAAGGAGGATGGCACTGCATTTGACAAGAAAGACTTTGCTGCTTGCGTGAAGAACATACGTCCTTTGGCCAGTCTGATTGCTAGCGAGATAGACCTCGCCAAGTATCAACCGGCTTATGATTTGGAAAATCAGAAGATGCCAACTCCGTCTTACAAAGTGAAGGCCCTTATCCCCCCAATCTGTAAGCACACTTTTGCTCATGAACTTGACCCGTCCAAGCTTATTGATGATGAAGCTAAGTTGCACGCTTTGAGTGGCATTGACTGGTCATCACCAACATTCCAGGAAATAGAACAGGATGAAGAAGCGGAGAGGGATAACCCAGAAGCGTCAGACCATCAAGAAGATTGATCCGCTGGGCGGTTCATATTTGTGACCTTCTAAAAAATAGTTAATCATTTGGACTCTGGGAGTCATGTAATAGGGTAGCAATAACTTTGTTCTGCCATGCCATCGTGCACGTTCGTGTTGTGCTCAGCGCTGTTAAGCCGCCGCTTTATAATTATCCTCTTTACACTTATCATATTGTTTAACTTGTGTGGATGAAAATTCTGAATTATCCTGCACAGAAAATAGATCACAAGATCCCTTGGCTGTTTACCGCAGGGCGGGTCATAATACCTCACATATAACTATTGATGTTTTAATACAGTTATAAATAAGGTCGGCTGCACCCGAATTGAAATATAATAATAACAATATCATACCTGTGATACTGAATTGTACTGCCGGTTTACGATACCTTGTGCAGTAAGGGTGAGCACCCAAAGCTTTAGAAGCCAATATTTCCAAGTGTTGGACATCATCATGTAAGGGCGAGTTGTCGCCTCTCATTAAACCGGGTAATAGAAACCACTGGTAAGCTTCAAATATGAGCTGTGAAAGTAAAGGCTGCATGGCCGGAATTACTTTAAACCAAAAGGCAAGATAGTATCAAGAAGAACCAGAAAAACTTCAAGAAATCAAGCCAAATGTCAAAAGCGAGGCAATCAAGCCAAATGTCAAAAGCGAGGCTATGGTTGGAATACGACCAGGAAGCCGGACCAAAAGGGTTAATAGCTATGATTCAAATACGATCAGGAAGCCCCCTAATGGTTTTTGGCATTGCGCCGATCAAAGGGGTACCGACAGCTATGATTTGAATACGATCAGGAAGCCCACCAGTGACCAAAGTATTTAACGGCTATGATTTGAATACGATGATGAGCAGCGGGGTTAATAGATGTGATTCGAATATGATCCAGCCCCCAAGTGATCTAAGTGTTTACGGCTATGGTTCAAATACGACCAGGAATCCGGACCAAAGGGGTTAATAGCCATGATTCGAATATGATCAAGCCCCCAATGATCAAAGTGTTTAACGACTATGATTCGAATACGATCATGAGCCGGCCGAAGAGGGGTTAATAGCTGTGATTTGAATATGACCAAGCCCCCAGATGATCAAAATGTTTGCGGCTATGGTTCGAATACGGCAAAGAAGCCGGCCAAAAGGGGTTAATAGCTATGATTCGAATACGACCAGCCCCCATTTTGTCTTTGAAATTATGATGATGAAGGCGTATGATTGTTGAAGATGAAACGACAGAGACCCGGCTTTATTATAATCATCATAATATATACATCATCAAAAATATGTACATCATAAGAGCCGGTGGCTCAAGTGTAGTAAGGCCGAAGATGAGCAATATTCCACGGCCGGCGGGTCTCCTTCTCCGACTTACGTGAGTCTTTGTGCTCCCGAATGTCGATAAGGTAGTATGACCCGCTGTTCAAATTCTTGCTGACCACAAAGG
Source organism: Triticum dicoccoides (assembly GCF_002162155.2). Lineage (NCBI taxonomy): Eukaryota > Viridiplantae > Streptophyta > Magnoliopsida > Poales > Poaceae > Triticum > Triticum dicoccoides. Next base: position 249,833,139 of record NC_041393.1, read on the forward strand.
GCCCTTCCCAAGGTGGGGATAACTTGTGCATATCAGTCTGATCCTGGATGAGCCGGAGCACCAAATCACCTTCCTGAAAGGTTCTAGACTTAACCCGGCGGCTATGGTAATGGCACAAATCTTGTTGATAAATCGCCGAACGGGCTGCCGCAAGATAGCGCTTCTCATCTAACAGGTCAAGTGCATCCCGACATGCTTGCTCATTATCAGCTTCAATGTAAGCCGCCACGCGAGGAGAGTCATGACGGATGTCACTAGGGAGAACCGCCTCTACTCCGTAAAACATGAAGAAAGGCATGTAACCCGTAGATCTGTTGGGGGTAGTGTTGATACTCCATATCACAGAAGGTAACTCCTCCACCCAACAACCCGGCGTCCGTTGTAAAGGAACCATAAGCCGGGGCTTGATGCCTCTCAAAATTTCTTGATTGGCTCTTTCAGCTTGACCATTGGATTGGGGGTGAGCTACTGACGACACATCAAGTCTAATATGCTCACATTGACGAAACTCTTTCATAGCACCTTTGGACAAGTTAGTGCCATTATCGGTTATGATACTGTGGGGAAAGCCAAAGCGAAAATTCACCTTTTTAATGAATTGAACCGCCGTTACCGCGTCACACTTACTGACCGGCTCTGCTTCAACCCATTTTGTAAATTTGTCAACCGCCACCAAGAGGTGGGTCTTTTTATCCTTGAATCTTTTAAAAGGCCCAACCATATCAAGGCCCCAGACTGCAAACGGCCAAGTAATTGGAATCATCCTCAATTCTTGAGCCGGCACATGAGCTCGCCATAAAAATTTCTGACAACCATCACATCTACTGACCGAATCTTCTACATCAGCATGAGTCGTCAGCCAATAAAATCCATGACGAAAAGCTTTGGCCACAAGGGACTTTGAACCAGCATGATGACCACAATCTCCTTCATGAATCTCACGACCCTCCTCAGGAGAGACGCAACACTGAAACGCCCCAGTGACATTGCGATGGTGTGTCTCGCCATTGGGAATTGTCATTGACTTAGACTGTCGGGTTATCTGCCTGGCCAAAGTCTCATCCTCGGGTAACTCGCCCTGGGTCATATAAGCCAAATATGGTACTGTCCAATCCGGGATAGCATGAAGAGCCGCTACCAATTGTGCCTCCGGGCCAGGGACACCCAGATATTCCTTTGTAGGCAACTTGACAGAAGGGTTATGTAGAATATCTAAGAAAGTGTTAGGTGGCACCGGCTTACACTGTGATCCCAACCGGCTCAAAGCATCAGCCGCCTCATTTTTCCTGTGATCAATGTGCTCCACTTGATAACCCTTGAAGTACCCAGCAATAACATCAACTTCACGGCGGTAAGCCGCCATGAGTGGATCCTTAGAATCCCAGTTGCCTGAGACTTGTTGAGCCACCAAGTCTGAGTCGCCGAAACATCTCACCCGGCTTAAGTTCATCTCCTTAGCCATCCGAAGACCATGGAGCAAGGCTTCGTACTTAGCTGCATTGTTAGTACAGGGAAACATCAACCTTAGAACATAACAAAACTTGTCACCTCGAGGGGGAGCTAAGACAACTCCAGCCCCCGAGCCCTCCAATTGCCTGGACCCATCAAAGTGAATAGTCCAATATGTGTTATCTGGCTGCTCTTCAGGCATCTGCAGCTCTGTCCAGTCGTTGATGAAATCCACCAGTGCTTGAGACTTGATGGCAGTGCGAGGCATGTACTTTAAACCATGAGGCCCAAGCTCAATGGCCCACTTGGCAACTCGTCCTGTGGCTTCTCTTTTTTGAATAATATCTCCTAAAGGAGCAGAACTGACAACAGTGATGCACTACAAAAAAAAGACACATCCGTGACATTTTGGGTCGAACGAATTTTTTTCTGTCATACTTATGACACTTCTATGACGATAATTGTGACAAAACCCGGTATCATCATAGATGTGGTGGGCTCCTACTTCTAGGATAAAAATCATGACAAAAAATGGGCTTTTCATCCTGGGCGGGCCAGAGACGCAGTTGCATGAAATTCTTTGGGCCGTTCATGATGGAAAAACCCGTGGTAGAAGCGAGGGCGTGGAAAATATCGGGGTGTTCCCAGTTACAGTGGGTGGTCAGGGCCGAGCGATGCACAGAGGTTTGCGCGTTTCGATCATACATGCATGCACGTGGGTGTGAGGCATTGGGCTCTAACTGAACCCGAGCGAGGCATTCGCCTACTGAACCCGAGCGATTGCACTGCAGGCTACGCGTTGTTGAACCCGAGCGATCAATCGATGGCTATTAACTGAACCCGATCGAGCGATTCCTTCGCTACTGCTGCTAACTGAAGCCAATCGATGCTGCCTCTAGATGAACAGTGAGCATTGCTGGGGGTGTTTGGATGAACAGTTCCCGGTGGGGGTGGATGAACAGGACCCCGTGGTGTTGCCTCTGGATGAACAGGACCCTGATTGATCGAGACGGTTGGGGCTGGATGAACAGGACCCCGTGGAGGGCTGGATGAACAGGACGACCCCGTGGAGGGTTGGATGAACAATAGACGATGGAGGGCTGGATGAACAGTAGCCCGTGGAGAGGGCTGGTGGAACAGTAGCCGGTGGAGTAGCGCGCGGTGGAGGCTGGATGAACAGGAGCCCGTGGATGAACAGTCATAGGTGGAGGCTGGAGGAGGTCGACGGTGGATGAATAGTAGCCCGTGGATGCTGGAGGAGGTCGATGGTGGAGATGAACAATATCCTGTGGAGTCCCGTTTTGCGGTACGCCACACCCCTTCCAATGAACAGGACCCCCATTTCGACCGTAGCGCTCCAACACAAGTCCGTTTCCTCCGTTTTGTGGTACGCCACACCCCTCCCGATCAATAGGACCCTGTTTTGACCATAGGAGGTCCAACACAAGTCCTTTTCCTCTATTTTGCAGTATGCCAGACCCCTCCCGATGAACATGATCCTGTTTCGAACGTGGCCGGTCAAATACAAGGCCGTTTCCTCCTTTCTGCAGTACGCCAGACCTCGTTTCCATCGGCTGTTCCGTCCAAGCCGGTTGGCTCCCACGCGTTCCGTTGCCTCCCGATGAACACGGCGCATTCCGTTGCCTCCCCATGAACACGATGATGACGCAGTTTCTCTCTTTCGACCCAGCCATGTACACGAGCCTGGCCATACGTATGCGCGAGTAGGCGTTCGAGACCCCGCCCGTATGTATGTACGTGGCCGTATTTTCTTTCTTGCACACTGGCCGCTGTACGTACGTGTACATGCTACGTGCACGCCTCTACTACGACACGTGTGCGCCTCTACATCGACCAGTATGTACGTACATGTTCACGACCAGAATGACAATGCTACATACACTTCGACCAGGTGGGTCCCGACTGTCAGGCACTTCCCTGCGTGCGAAGATGTAGCTGGTGGGTCCCAGCAGTCAGGGGGGGGGGGTGAATTGTTTTTTTTGCACGAACGCAGTTCCTTGTGTGCAAAGATGTAGCTGGTGGGTCCCAGCAGTCAGGGGGGAACGTTTTTTTCGTGAAATACAGTGGCCCGTCCGGTGGGTACCTGCTGTCAGGTGGAGGAATAATTATTTTACGCGTAATAAGGAGCCAATTCCTTGCGGCTGCCCTGGACCCAGTTGTCAGCCTATCAACGTACAGTACTCTTCCGATGGAAGTCTTTCCATAACCACATTGACCACGCCACGCCGAGAGCACCAGGGCGATGGATGACGGCGAGGCCTAGGAAGGGGACAACACGGAGCCGGCGAAGACGCGGTAGTGGATGCCCATGCGTAGAGGAGTATGAGGGTTCACTGGTTTGGCTGCAGTGTGAGGCTGTCGTCGCTGCAGAATAACAGGGGGTGTGGGTGAGTAGAGGGATGGCCTGGCCAGCGGTGGGAGTAGTATGGGGCGGTGAGGCCTCCGCGGCATCACAGCCGACCACGGGAGGCAGGAGCACGCGGCACGACCGACGCTGGTTTGGGCGGCTAGAGCAAGAAGACCAGAGGTAGGAAGCACTACGGCCGTTGGATGGACATCGTACGGTCACTGGAGCTAGAATCGTTCATATTGACTAAGTTGACAAAGCACTCCGTCCCCGTCAACTTAGTTGGCTCAGAAGTCAGCCTCCCACTATCGCGGGTCCCAGCTAGCAGGGGGGTATTTATTTTTTTGTGCGTAATAAGGAGGCACTTCCTTACGTGCGAAGATATAGCTGGTGGGTCCGACCTGTCAGCGGGTGAACATTTTTTTCGCGAAATACAGAGGCCCTTCCGGTGGGTCCCAGCTATCAGGTGGAGGAATCATTATTTTGCACGTAATAAGGAGGCATTTCTTTGCGTGCGGCCGTGTACCCAGCTGTCAGCCTCTCCATGCACAGTCTACTTCCGATGGTGTCGTTCGTTGACCATGTTAACCACGCCGCATCGAGCGCATCCAAGGTGGTGGACGACGGCGAGGCACCGGACAGCAACGAGCCGGTGATGGGAAGACGCGGGAGTAGAGTCGCAGACAGAGAGGTGTACGAGGGTTAACTGGTTCTAGTGCGGTGTGGTTTGGCAGTCGGTGGAGAAGAACAGGAGGTGGGGAGGGGTGGAGGGATGGCCTGGCCAACGGTGGAGTAGCGCTTCACAGCGAAGCGTGCTAAACAGAGCTGCTAGCACCAGGAGGCGGGAGGTGGTCCTGATGGTGCTGGAGGAAGAAGATGAGAGATTGAAGATGGATGTCGGTCGTTGGACGTAAATCCAACGGCTAACGATGTCAGAATCATTTGTTGACTAAGTTGACAATGACTTGCATTGGCTTCGACCTATTGGCCCACATTTCAGCCACCAAAAATGTGGCACGTATTCAACCCATTTTTTCAGAATTTACAGTTTTTTTTGCGGGGTAGAATTTACAGTCAATTTGATCTTTTTTTTGAATTATAGTCCATTAGCTGGGCTGGGTGAATAAATAATGTAGCGTCCATGCAACCCATTTATTTCTTTCCTAAAAAACTATAGGCCATTTGCAGTTTCTCGAAATACACGATTTTGCTGGGTTGATTCTAATTATAATGTTGGGTTGGGCCAGCAATGTTATCAAAAAATAAACAAGGCCTGAGCGTTTTGTTATAAATATATTTAAATAATAAGCGATTTATTATTACATTCATCCTTAAATCTTACCAAGCTTTTGTACACAGTCACTAGGATTTTCGTGCCAAAAAAATCCAGGATTTTATTGTTAAGAAATTATTTTTATAAGTTAATAAGATGTGGGATATTGTTTTATTACATATGTAAGTATCTATTAAATATATGATGACAATAAAAATAATATATAATAACATATAAAATAATTTAAATATATAATATAGTTAGAAGGGAAACATAAGTTGGACCAGGCGTTCCTATTCTTATATAGAAAAATAGAACAGACCTCTGCGTTTTCTTCAAAAGAATACATAAATTGGGTTGCTGATGTTTCAGGAAAAATAAAACCTTGGATGGGAGGTCCATAGGCCGGTCGATACAAGACGGCCCTCAAGAAAATACAAACAGGCCTATGGGCCTCCCATCCGAGGTCGTGGGCTGCGCATGTTAAAAAAAGAAAGCCTAGACGGGGCAGCCCAAAACCCAGCTGATACTTGCTGCCCCAGTGATAATAAATGATACCTGCGAGCTCCCCGGATTCGTTGTGAATTTACCTTCTATAGTAACTATGTTGAAGCACCTAAAAAATGTAACTATGTTGACAAACCCGTGGGCCCCAACGTCGGTATAGCATTAGGAGGAAGTATTTTTTCAATGAGGCACTTGCTTGCGTACGGCTATAGACCTGGTGGGTCCCGACTGTCCGCCTCTCCACGTACAGTCCTCTCCAGATTCCTCTCATTTGTTCAGCATGTTCACAACGGCAGACAACGATGTCGCAGCGAGCGCACAAAGGTGCAGGAGGGGATCCGACCACCTGAGGAAGTGCCTTATTAATAACGAAACTACTGAACTAGCCTAGTGGCCAAGTGACACTAACCGACAGGTGTTCCGCCCAAGTTCGATTCCACCTGTGCAGGGAAAGTATCTCCAAATTTTTTGCATCTGCCTTTATTGACATGTGGGTCCCCATTGTCATCTACGCACACCATGTCCAACACTTGCCAAAACTCCGTCCCTCGTTTTCTCTGTGTTTCAGACACTCGACATTGTGTGGGCATTTTGAAAATAGCATATCTTTTTAACTGTGCATCATATGAAGATGTGCTATGCATGAATGTTGATCAGCATGATGTTAACTGGCTGGTAGTTCCATTTTCGACCATGAATAAAACTTCCAACATGATGTTAACCCTGTTTGAAAAGGTCGTGTTAATATAAATGCTCTGCCTCTGAAAGTTGCAGTTTTTTATCTGAAACTGAACTTGCAGTTTCTTATCTGAAACTGAAACTTGCAGTTTTTTCTCTGAGAATCACATTGTCTACACTTTTATACTCCTATGAAACTACATTTTTTAAGTGCTAAAAATAGATCTCTAGAATTCATAAAATACTTCATATGCTCAATACTGCAAATCTAAAATTCAAATGACATTCATATCTGAAAGTACTCTCAAACTACACAACACAAAACACAATTCACAACCTGCAAATACTGACAACCCTAAGCTCCTCCTGACAATTCACAGCCTGCCCGACTATTGGGCTGGGGGTAGTCCCCTCCTATTCCTCGGCGGCAGACAGCCGCCCCGTGAGACGATGTGAACGGCGAGGGAGAGGATAGCGGGGAAGCATCGTTGGGCCAACTACTTTTCTCCTCTTGCAGTTGGGTTTGGTCGACAAAGACTCCACCGGCTCGCTCTGGCACGACACCCTCACAAACGACACCCTGTAGATGCTCGATCCTTTAATCTCTGGTGGATGCTCCATCTGGGATCGATACTCCCACCACCGCTCCCTCACGATCGGATTCGGTGAATCTGTTTGCTCCATGGCCTAGAGGAGCAGCTCTATGTACTCCCGCGCGACTCCCTCCGGGAGTATCGCCGCCTTTTCGCTCTGTTGCAGATATTTGGCCATGGATGTCGCCGTCGCTACTAGTTGGTCCTTGTTGTCAAACCAAGACTATATCTCCAACATCCTAGCTAGCTTCACAGGGTCGCCGTCTGTGATCCTCACATATCAGTTGTACTCCTCCATCGATCTACTTCTCCGCAGCACCTTCACTCGCCGACGGTGGTTTTTGAGTGGAAGAGGAGAGGAGCAGCGCTGGTTTTGGATTAGAACGGGAGAGGTGCGATGCTGGTTTTGGATTGGAACAGGAGAGGAGGGGCGGTGGTTTTGAAATGGAAGAGGAGAGGAGCGGCGCTGGATTTAGATTGGAACAGGAGAGGAGCGGCGGTGGTTTAAGAGGAGAAGAGCGGAAGAGCGGCGCTGGTCTTGGAAGTATTTTTTTGTTTTGCGTATTTTGGGTCAAAGTTTGACCATGTACTCTATTTGACAAGCAAAATGTGAATGCATGTCACCAAAAATTGTATCGTTTGGTTCGTATCTGAATGTACTTTCAAATTATATTATTTTTGCAATGTATAACATATATTTTGTTTGCGAAAATCATGGTCAATTATGACCCAGAATAAAAGGGAGACTAGTTAATGTGGGGTCGCTTTCTTAATTGAAGGGTAAATTGATTTTGATTTTGATCCACTCACAGCGCGTCGGCCCTCTCTTCCAATCCTAAATCGCTGCCGCACGCTCCTCTCCCTCTTCTCCATTGCAAAACCACCTCCTCTCCTCTCCATCATCTCCATTCCAAAACCACCATCTCGCCTCTCCCTCTTCTCCATTGCAAAACCACCTCCTCTCCTCTCCATCATCTCCATTCCGAAACCACCGTCTCGCCTCTCCCTCTTCTCTATTGCAAGACCACCGTCTCTCCTCCCATATTCCAAAGCTAGCACCGGACCACTCATAAGGACATCTATAGAGAGGATGCAGCAGCGAATCAGGCAGATCACCGGCGGCGACCAGTCAAAGCTAGCCAGGTTGAAGGAGATCCTTACTTGGTTTGACAATGAGTGGGATATTTCGAGGACAGTGAGGGCCATGTGGCAATGTATGCGAAAGAGCGAGACAACGACGATGAGGGTGGCGATGTACATGTACTCCTCGGCGCAGTCACGCCGCAGTCCTCCGAGTTCATCGAGTATCTCCTCTGGGCGATGGAGTAGGCAGATTCGCCCGAGGCGACAGTCAGGCGGAGGTTGTGGGCATACAGGTCGAAGGTCGAGAATCCAGAGGATAACGAATCAATCGAGTACGGTGTGCCATTCATGAGGGTGCAGAGCCAGTCGGAGCCACAGGATTATTTGTTCTCCCACTGCAAGAGGAGGTCGGATGGCGCGACATCGCTTCACCGCCATTCTCCATGGTTCCCTTGACGCTCGCCTCGTTTCAACAGCGGCGGTAGGGTTTAAGGTAAGCTTTGCACTAACCTAATCTTCCACCTGCTCATGCTTACAATCAGTGTGACAGCTAATGAAAATCATGCTTACAATCAGTCTCCGAGTACTATGCCAATCACCCTAAAATAGCTCTGGACCTTTGGGTCAAAGTTGTGACACTGTGTACAAATAAACAAAAATAATTGGTGCTTCTTTCAGAAAAGAGTACTCCCTAGAAAACTGCGAATATAAGCTACTAGTATTGGGTTAGAGGATTTACTGCCGAGAAAGATCAGTCCATAGAGGAACATGGTTGGTGTCGGTAATTTTTACTTGGCACACCTCGCACTCTGCATATATGCTGGTTCCATACATACATTTGTGCAGTTCCACCAAAATGCAACTGAATAACCCTGTTTGCACAGATAATAAAAAAGCGTGATTACATTATAGTGGCACTAGTTGATAAAACACACAAAATAAATAGAAGAACATATGCGATAGTATCATAGTATGCCATGCTGCGAGGGCGAGATGGGCCCTGCGACGCCTCATACGGTACGCCTCATACGGTACGCCTCATACTGGAAATCGTCCCAAGTCTCCCAGATACACCTTCTGCCAGTGATGAACATCAGTGTACAATGGTAGTACAAGGAGGGGCCTTGAGACATTCAAATCTCTATTTTTCTGCAGATTAACTAAAATTAAGCACCCCAGTTTGCGGAAATGCTTAAACATTAACAACAGGACTAGTTGATGAAACATACATTAACAAAGAGAAGCACTTTCTTTATCTACATTGGAAATGAAATGATAGAGAGGACAATCGCTCTATTTTAACTCTATTATTACTTCATTTTATCAGTGACACTAGGGTCGAGTAGGTGGCCAATGAGGTGTACAGTGCGTCACAAGGATGGAGGCCGGGGGTGCTTAGACTGGGATGCTAAAGCTGGCTCTTTCAGTCACCAACATGGATGATTCAATTCATGGGACCTTTTGGTGCAGTTCACCTAAAATGAAGCAATGTCCCATGAGCTAGCAACTTCTTCTTCATTTTTTTAAGAAAAGGGATCCAGCCCCGGTTCCATTTCCATCAGAAAACGAAACCCACACAACTTCTTCTTCATTAGTTGCAATAAAATTGAGCAACATCAAGGTTGGTTGTGAAGCTCCTGGAATGTTCAGTTATAAATTGGATATCATTTGTGCAGTTCAACTAAGATCGAGCATGAAATGTACATATCTGTTTGCACAAAAAAGGTGGAAAGGAGGGTGACTAACAAGTGATGAAACATGCATCAAATGAAAAGAAGCATGTTCCTTATCTGAATGGCAATCCTACAAGGACAGTAGCAATTTCTAAAGCAGTAGCATTGCTAGATATTAGTGTGGGCATTAGGATTAACTATTACAACCGTTAAATACGACATTACTTTAATGATGCCATTGCTTCATTTTACCAGCAACATTACATTAACAGCTGCTACAGAGTCGGTATTTGGGCACGGGAGAGTAGGCGGACCAAGACAGTTGCATTTCTAACGAAAAGAAGCAACTTATCTTAATGGGAAATTTAGCAGGACATGTAAAAAAGTGCCATTGATTCATATTATTGGAGGCATTACATTGAAAACAACATTGGTTTAACGTGTCCTTACTTTTAATAGTGCGACTGCTACATTTTACCAGTGGCATTACATAAGAATGGCTCGGGGCAACAAACATCACAACAGGATATCTGGGTTGGTCCCATTTTTTTCGGTATAGCCACCTTATACTATGTGAGGCTAGAAAATCTAGTGCTGGACTTACTATGTTGACTTGTCCCCCAGTCCCCACTTTCTTTCCTTTTTCAACCAATAGATCGGGTTTATATTGAGTTTGTACTGCATTTCCCTTTATTTCCCTATTAGACCTAGAGACCAGTTGGATAGCCAGTGTGTGCTACTTTTCACCCCCATTATTTCCTCTTTCGACCAAGTCCTAGATTCAGGTAACAAATCTTCCCCCACCCCCACCCCCTTTCTTCCTTGTTTGAACCAAGTAGTACTAGATTCAAGTGCATGAACTAGTTTTACCTCTTAACCGTAAAAATTTAGGTGGTTTTCGAACAGCCGATCGATCCTATCTATGAGGGGGCCTGAGAAATAGTAAAAGATACAAATGCAGCAACGTCAGGAGCTCGGGAAGTAGAGCAAGGCCAATTTTGAAGGAAGTTATACCTGAGGGTCGTCGGAATGTCGCTAGGTGGGCGGCGGGAGGCCGGATCTTCCCACACTACGACAGCGAGGAAGAAGGGGTCAGAGGCCCTCCCTCACCGGCGGTGCTTGGGAGAGAACGGCAAGGCACGCTGATCGGGACGCGCCGACAGTGGGTAAGAGCCGTTGCCAAGGACGACCGCGTGAATGTTGCACCTTCTCACCTTCCCCGGCGGAGAGGATCCAGCTGGATCTGTGATCAGCAGTGAGCAGAGAGAGAGTGTGTGGCCACCACTGTCATGTTTAGATCTGGAGAGGATGAGACAGTGTGAAGAGAGCAACACTAGAAATCAAGCGCAGAGTTGCCTATATAGTGGACTACTAGTTTTCTTTTGTCTACCGGAGCTGGCTTGACCTCGTCAATGACTGTCGAGAAGTCTTCATGCACGTGCCCCGGAGGCGCAGTTGTCGTCATTTTGATCTGAAGCATCGGATTATAACATATAACATGAAAAAATGCCACATGACAAGAAATCATAAACTCACTGCCCAAAGGAGACAACATGAATCCCGACGGACAAACTAGACGAGGATCAAAGCTCAAATTAAAGATAAACTCGTAGAAAAGGGGTCCGTCGATAGATGTCCTAATTAACATAGCCGCTTGACCTAGATGGCATCCGAGTAGTCTTCGTGCATGTGCCCCCAATGACTAGCCCAACTCAGTTGTCGCTGTTTAACCCTCGCAGTGATCCGAAGCACATGACACCTAATTTTGCGAGATGACAAGAAACCTTTTTTTAGATTTCTCACCAGAACTACAGCCCTGTACAACACAACTTGCACGATATGTAGACGATAGCCAATCCAGGCATGTCTGCTGGAGTCTGGTCACATGCATGGACGAACTGATCTTTCGTGTCTTGCAGGGATCGTCCAGGCACCAACGTAGTACACCACTTCTCTAGTACTATCGCTCGTCTCTCTCTTCTATTAAGTCACCCGACTTGCGGGGCCGGGGAGTGTGCCTATGGTCGGTTCTCAATTGCGGTCCCACATGTGTGTGCAAATGCAATATGACGCGCGTTCCATTCAGAGAGCAGCGTGCCAGACCGACCGACCGTCTGGGGTGCGATGCGAATGCGACGGGCGTGTTGTATACTCCATACATGTGTACCGCCGTTTTCTTGAGGCTTTGCTCCATGGCGTAATCCATGGATACAAAATTAGTATACTGTACTATTTAAAAGTTGAGGGCGGGGCTTTTCCTGCACAGTAGGCGGGGCAGTTCCGCCTAGTCGGTTTGACAGAGACGCGAGAAGATGAGGGAGTAGGCTGCTGCAAACGTAGGGCTGTGTGATTTGACAGCGAGTTACTGCTGGACAGGTGGGGCCCCATTATTTGACTTGCCATTATCATTTTAACTATGGTGCTACGACCGGCGTGAGTCTCCTGATTCCTGACCACCTCCATACCGGTGCCTCTCGCAATGCTCCACCATGTAGAGTCTGGCTCTTACATAAGAGCCCACTTCTCCACTTTTTCCTTGCCTCTTTCCTCCACATATGCAAAAATGCCATGTAAAGCGGGCTTATAGCCCACCATTGTACTTACTTGCTCCTACAGGTGCTAAGCCTACCACATAGGCATAAAGTCTGATGTGGCAAGTTAATTAAGAAGAGAGAGACTAGCTTGGTGACCCAAGGAAGAAACGGTGCTAAGCGCGTGTACCTAGGTGAAAAGACAATTTTGAGTCTATAGTTAATTAAATGAAGCAAACTTAGCAACAAAAAACTAAGCACCTATGCATTGGGGACTTGATTGCTAAGTCATTTAATGCCCTTAGCACCTCATCTAAGCACCATTTCATTGGAAGAGATCACTCCTTGGAAAATGCAATAAATACTACGAAGAAAAAGATAGAGAGAAGTAAAAAAATACACTTATAGCCAACCTTATAGCTAACCTTGTTGTAGTATGAGTGACTAAGTGATGACTATGTATGACATGCCAACATCAGATAGCCTAACGCACCGTGTTAAATCTCCAAGGGCGCGACTGCGCAAGCGAGGCGACGGTCGTGGTAGGCGCGACCATGATACGGGCTGCTGGTAGCCCTTGGATCTGAGATCGAATGGTCGCATGCTAAGTTGTTGAAAATTTGCAGAATAACCCTCCAGGATAGGATATTCACCCATAGGTCTAGAATCACGCCATGCAACCATTCGATCTCCGATCCAAGGGCTCTTGGAAGCCGTATCATCGGAGAATGGAAAGCCACTACCCTGTCGTTCGCACGCTGACAGTTCGCTCCTACTCGTCCCCGCACGTCCTTTAATATTACGGAAGCTCGCTCCTACACTACAAAAAAATACACTTCCATGATGATACGTGTTTGTCACAGTAGGTCGGGTTTTCTGTCATGCATGTACATCCATGACGATTTTATGACAGAATCAAGATAGTCATACCTGTGCTGTCGTAGAAGTGTTCCATGACATTACCAAAATTATCATCACGGAAGTGTCCACTTCCATGACGATAAATCGCGCGTCATAGAAGTGCTTTCGTCAAGGGTGACCAACACGTGACATCCACCATAACGGGACGCCATTAACTGTCGTTAACCTATCAGGTGCGTTTTTTGGATCCGATAACCCGCTAACAGCCACGACCAATGCCGATTTTCCACGTGTAAAATTCTCATTGGCTGACGGATCCACGTGTCATCTCCGTGTTGGCACAGGTGTCACTCATCCAATGGTCGAGATGGGCCTATGATATGTTGACACGTGGACTGATACGTCTCCGTCATATCTATAATTTTTGATTGTTCCATGCCAATATTATTCAACTTTTATATACTTTTGGCAACTTTTTATACTATTTTTGGGACTAACATATTGATCCATTGCCCAGTGGTAGTTCATGTTTGTTGCATGTTTTATGTTTCGCAGAAACCCAATATCAAACGGAGTCCAAATGGGATAAAAACGGACGGAGAATTATTTGGAATATTTGTGATTTTTGGGAGGAAAAATCAACGCGAGACGGTGCCCGAGGGGGCCAGGAGACAGGGGCGCGCGCCCCAGGGAGGCAGGCGCGCCCTGGGTACCCCGTAAGGTGGTTGACGCTCTTCTACTACCACAAGAAAGCTAATTTTATGAGAAAAATATGGGCGAAAGATTCACCCCAATCGGAGTTACAGATCTCCGGATATAAAAGAAACGGTGAAGGGGCAGAATCTGGGAACGCAGAAACAGAGAGAGACAGAGAGACAGATCCAATCTCGGAGGGGCTCTTGCCCCTCCCATGCCACGGAGACCATGGACCAGAGGGGAAACCCTTCTCCCATCTAGGGAGAAGATCAAGGAATAAGAAGAAGGGGGGGGGGCTCTCCCCCCCTTGCTTCCGGTGGCGCCGGAGCGCTGCCGGGGGCCATCATCATCACCGCGATCTTCACCAACACCTCCATCATCTTCATCAACATCTCCATCACCTTCCCCCATCTATATTCAGCGGTCCACTCTCCCGCAAACCGCTGTACCCTCTACTTGAACATGGTGCTTTATGCTTCATATTATTATCCAATGATGTGTTGCCATCCTATGATGTCTGAGTAGATTTTCGTTGTCCTATCGGTGATTGATGAATTGCTATGATTGGTTTGAGTTGCATGTTTTATTATTGGTGTTGTCCTATTGTGTCCTCCGTGTCGCGCAAGCATGAGGGATTCCCGCTGTAGGGTTTGCAATATGTTCATGATTTGCTTATGGTGGGTGGCGTGAGGGACAGAAGCACAGACCCGAGTAAGTAGGTTGTTTGCGTATGGGATAAAGGGGACTTGATACTTTAATGCTATGATTGGGTTTTACATTAATGATCTTTAGTAGTTGCAGATGCTTGCTAGAGTTCCAATCATAAGTGCATATGATCCAAGAAGAGAAAGTATGTTAGCTTACGCCTCTCCCTCAAATAGAATTGCAATAGTGATTACCGGTCTAGTAACATAGTCAATTACTTAGGGACAATTTCACAACTCCTACCACCACTTTTCCACACTCGCTATATTTACTTTATTGCTTCTTTATCTAAACAGCCCCTACTTTTTATTTACATGCTCTTTATTATCTTGCAAACCTATCCAACAACACCTACAAAGTACTTCTAGTTTCATACTTGTTCTAGGTAAAGCGAACACTAAGCATGCGTAGAGTCGTATCAGTGGCAGATAGGACTTGAGAGAGTATTTGTTCTACCTTTAGCTCCTCGTTGGGTTCGACACTCTTACTTATCGAAAGAGGCTACAATTATCCCCTACACTTGTGGGTTATCAAGACCTTTTTCTGGCGCCATTGCCGGGGAGTCATAGCGTGGGGTGAATATTCTCGTGTGTGCTTGTTTGCTTTATCACTAAGTAATTTTTATTTGCTGTTCTTAGTTGTTTTCTATCTTTAGTTATGGGTAGGAAACGCAAAATACCAAAAAAAAGTTGTACCTACTGAACCTCTGGTTGAGGAACCACTCAAAATCTATCACACTCCCGAAGCTTTTTACTTGGATCATCTTCGATCCCTTTGTGCTCATGCTGAAACCCCAACTAGCTTAGTTGAGGGAAAATCTTTAGATGCGCATGCTTGTTATGTGCGACACCGTATATCTGAAAAAGGGAAACTTTTACTGGATCAAATTTATCGTTTGCAATGCTATGCTTGGACTTTATGTGAACTATATGATTTTACTTGTTGTTCTGAAAACCCTAAGAAACACCTTCCCTATCAATGCTTGTCTAGTGATAATGGAATCGTATCTTCGTATGTTAAGGGTGTTTATAATTACTATGATGTTCAACAAATTGAAGAATTTGTTGCTTTTAAGGGTGCTTATGAGATTGCTTCTTTGATTGAAAAGTATGATGCTACTCTCTATAAATTTGAAATTTTTGCCATACTTGAATATTGTTATGATAATTATGCTTCTAATGCCTATGTTAAACTATATATTGAGAAAGTCTCCGCTGTCCAAGAAGAGAATAATATTTTGCAAGAAGCTATGGAAGAAGAAATTGATGAAACTATGAGCTCATTGGATGAAAAAGATGATGAGGAGAGCGAAGAGCAAAAGGAGGAAGAGCAGATTATCTACCCGTGCCCACCTTCTAATGAGAGTAACTCTTCAACTCATACATTGTTTAATTCCCCTTCGTGCTTACCGAAGGATGATTGCTATGATGATTGTTATGATCCCGTTGATTCTCTTGAAATATCCCTTTTTGATGATGCTTGCTATGCTTGTGGCCAAGATGCCAATATGAATTATGCTTATGGAGATGAACTTGCCATAGTTCCTTATGTTAAACATGAAATTGTTGCTATTGCACCCACACATGATAGTCCAATTATCCTTTTGAATTCTCCAAACTACACTATATCGGAGAAGTTTGTGCTTATTAAGGATTATGTTGATGGGTTGCCTTTTACTACTACACATGATGATTTTTATGAATGTAATATGCATGTGCTTGCTGCTCCTACTTGCAATTATTATGAGAGAGGAACTATATCTCCACCTCTCTATGTTTCCAATATGATAAAATTGCAAGAAACTGCTTATACTATGCATTGGCCTTTACTTGGTGTGCATGAATCGTTCTTTTATGACATGCCGATGCATATTGCTTGATATATGTTGCTTTGTGCTCACTACTAAATTACAAATCATTGTTAATTAAAATTGGCTTTGATATACCTTGGGATCCGGGTGGATTCATTACTTGAGCACTATATGCCTAGCTTAATGGCTTTAAAGAAAGCGCTGCCAGGGAGACAACCCGGAAGTTTTAGAGATTCATTTATTTCTGTTGATTGCTTTTATATAGTTTAAAAACAAAAAAATAAAGAGGGGAACTCAAAAGTTTTCAAAAAGGAAAGTGAAAGTAAGAGAGACAAGCCTTGTTGAAGTGGGAGAGCTCCTTGAACTTTGTTCATGCTCACGAAAACTTTGTGAATCTTAATTACATAAACTTTTCATCAAAAATAATTATCCCCTTGTACAATTCCATTGTATTATAAAAATAATGTGCCAAGGTTTGCCTTTAGGATGTTTACAATGCTTGTTGGTTTGTACGGTGCAGGACAGAAACTTTGGCTGTAGTGCGCGATTTTACATTTTTAACTGGAATGTGAAATGGTTCTGATTCTTTTTGTGCTGTCTTTCCGTACAAATTGTTTATTTTTCCCAATTTTTGTAGAATTGTTGGGGTAGCATAAGTATGGTGGATGTTCAGATTGCTACAGACTGTTCTTTTTTTGACAGATTCTGTTTTTGATGCATAGTTTGCTTGTTTTGATGAAACCTATCAATTTATATCAATGGATTAAGCCATGAAAAAGTTATATTACAGTATACACAATGCAAAAACAAAATATGAATTGGTTTTCTACATTACTTAGAGTAGTGATTTGCTTTATTATACTAACGGATCTTACCGAGTTTTCTGTTGAAGTTTTGTGTGGTGAAGTGTCTAATCGAGGAGATCTTGATATGAGGATAAGGAAGAGAGGAAAGAGCTCAAGATTGGGGATGCCCAAGGAACCCCAAGTAAATATTCAAGGATACTCAAGCGTCTAAGCTTGGGGATGCCCCAGAAGGCATCCCCTCTTTCTTCAACAAGTATCAGTATGTTTTCGTATTCGTTTCGTTCATGCGATATGTGTAAGTCTTGGATCGTCTTTTGCATTTAATTTTCACTTTTCTTTATGCACCATGCTGGTATGAGATAGTCCTTGATTTATTTATAGAATTCTCATTGCACTTCACTTAAATCTTTTGAGTATGGCTTTATAGAATGCTTCACGTGCTTCACTTATATTATTTGAAGTTTGGATTGCCTGTTTCTCTTCACATAGAAAACCGCCATTTGTAGAATGCTCTTTTGCTTCACTTATAATTGTTAGAGCATGGGCATATATTTTGTAGAAAGAATTAAACTCTCTTGCTTCACTTATATCTATTTAGAGAGATGACAGGAATTGGTCATTCACATGGTTAGTCATAAAATCCTACATAAACTTGTGGATCACTGAATATGATATGTTTGATTCCTTGCAATAGTTTTGCGATATAGTGATGATAATATGTGGGAGGTACTAGTAGATGGTTGTGTTCAGTAAGGATGTTGGTGTTAAGGTTTGTGATTCCCGAAGCATGCATGTATGGTCTACTAACTATGTAACCAAACTGGCGTGCATTGTATTTTGATTATTTATCTTTGCATGAAGGTCGGGGGTGCGCGATGGTTAACTCCTACCAACCTCCCCCCTAGGAGCATGGCGTAGTACTTTGTTTTAAGGGCTAATAAAGTTTTGCAATAAGTATGTGAGTTCTTTATGACTAATGTTGAGTCCATGGATTATACGCACTCTCACCCTTCCATCATTGCTAGACTCTTTGGTACCGTGCATTGCCCTTTCTTACCTCGAGAGTTGGTGCAAACTTCGCCGGTGCATCCAAACCCCATGATACGATATGCTCTATCACACATAAACCTCCTTATATCTTCCTCAAAACAACCACCATACCTACCTATCTTGGCATTTCCATAGCCATTCCGAGATATATTGTCATGCAACTTTCATCATCATCATATACATGACTTGAGCATTCATTGTCATATTGCTTTGCATGATCGTAAGATAGCTAGCATGATGTTTTCATGGCTTGTCCGTTTTTTGATGTCATTGCTATGCTAGATCATTGCACATCCTGGTACACCGCCGGAAGCATTCATATAGAGTCATATCTTTGTTCTAGTATCGAGTTGTAATATTGAGTTGTAAGTAAATAAAAGTGTGATGATCATCATTATAGAGCATTACCCCATGAAAAAAAGAAAAAAAAAGAAAAAAAAGAGAGGCCAAAGAAGCCTAAATAAAAAAGGGGGCCAAAGAAGCCCACCAAAAAAAAGAAAAAAAAGAAAAGGGGCAATGTTACTATCCTTTTACCACACTTGTGCTTCAGAGTAGCACCATGTTCTTCATATAGAGAGTCTCCTATGTTATCACTTTCATATACTAGTGGGAATTTTCATTATAGAACTTGGCTTGTATATTCCAACTATGGGCTTCCTCAAATGCCCTAGGTCTTCATGAGCAAGCAAGTTGGATGCACACCCACTTAGTTTCAGTTTGAGCTTTCATACACTTATAGCTCTAGTGCATCCGTTGCATGGAAATCCCTACTCCTCGCATTGACATCAATTGATGGGCATCTCCATAGCCCGTTGATTAGCCGCGTCGATGTGAGACTTTCTTCCTTTTTGTCTTCTCCACATAACCTCCACCATCATATTCTATTCCACCCATAGTGCTATATCCATGACTCACGCTCATCTATTGCGTGAGAGTTGAAAAAGTTTGAGAATACTAAAGTATGAAACAATTGCTTGGCTGACACCGAGATAGGCATGAGGGGTACCCTGTGTGAAGAAAAGGGAGCATACAAGACTATATGATTTTGTAGGGATAACGTTCTTGAAGCATTGATATTTTGAAAGACATGATTGTTTGTTGGGATGCCCTAAGTATTATTGTTTTTATGTCAAATGATAGACTATTGCTTTGAATCACTCGTGTCTTAATATTCATGCCATGATTAGATATATGATCAAGATTATGCTAGGTAGCATTCCACATCAAAAATTATCTTTTTTATCATTTACCTACTCGAGGACGAGCAGGAATTAAGCTTGGGGATGCTGATACGTCTCCGTCGTATCTATAATTTTTGATTGTTCCATGCCAATATTATTCAACTTTTATATACTTTTGGCAACATTTTATACTATTTTTGGGACTAACATATTGATCCAGGGCCCAGTACCAGTTCCTATTTGTTGCATGTTTTATGTTTCGTAGAAACCCAATATCAAACGGAGTCCAAACGGGATAAAAACGGACGGAGAATTATTTTGGAATATTTGTGATTTGTGGGAGGAAGAATCAACGCGAGACTTTGCCCGAGGGGGCCAGAAGACAGGGGGCGCGCCCCAGGGAGGCAGGCACGCCCTGGACTCTCCTGGGCACCCCGTAAGGCAGTTGACGCTCTTCTTTTGCCGCAAAAAAGCTAATTTTATGAGAAAAATCTGGGCGAAAGATTCATCCCAATCAGAGTTACGGATCTCCGGATATAAAAGAAACGGTGAAGGGGCAGAATCTGGGAACGCAGAAACAGAGAGAGACAGAGAGACAGATCCAATCTCGGAGGGGCTCTTGCCCCTCCCAGGCCATGGAGACCATGGACCAGAGGGGAAACCCTTCTCCCATCTAGGGAGAAGGTCAAGGAAGAAGAAGAAGGGGGGCTCTCTCCCCCTTGCTTCCGGTGGCGCCGGAGCGTTGCCGGGGGCCATCATCATCACCGCGATCTTCACCAACACCTCCATCATCTTCACCAACATCTCCATCACCTTCCCCCATCTATATTTAGTGGTCCACTCTCCCGCAAACCGTTGTACCCTCTACTTGAACATGGTGCTTTATGCTTCATATTATTATCCAATGATGTGTTGCCATCCTATGATGTCTGAGTAGACTTTCGTTGTCCTATTGGTGATTGATGAATTGCTATGATTGGTTTGAGTTGCATGTTTTATTATTGGTGTTGTCCTATTGTGCCCTCCGTGTCGCGCAAGCGTGAGGGATTCCCACTGTAGGGTTTGCAATATGTTCATGATTTTCTT
This sequence comes from Triticum dicoccoides, assembly GCF_002162155.2. Taxonomy (NCBI): domain Eukaryota; kingdom Viridiplantae; phylum Streptophyta; class Magnoliopsida; order Poales; family Poaceae; genus Triticum; species Triticum dicoccoides. Next base: position 249,853,489 of record NC_041393.1, read on the forward strand.
ATGGTGGGTGGCGTGAGTGACAGAAGCACAGACCCGAGTAAGTAGGTTGTTTGCGTATGGGATAAAGGGGGCTTGATACTTTAATGCTATGGTTGGGTTTTACCTTAATGATCTTTAGTAGTTGCGGATGCTTGCTAGAGTTCCAATCATAAGTGCATATCATCCAAGAAGAGAAAGTATGTTAGCTTATGCCTCTCCCTCAAATAGAATTGCAATAGTGATTACCGGTCTAGTAACATAGTCAATTACTTAGGGACAATTTCACAACTCCTACCACCACTTTTCCACACTCGCTATATTTAGTTTATTGCTTCTTTATCTAATCAACCCCTACTTTTTATTTACGTGCTCTTTATTATCTTGCAAACCTATCCAACAACACCTACAAAGTACTTCTAGTTTCATACTTGTTCTAGGTAAAGCAAACACTAAGCGTGCGTAGAGTCGTATCAGTGGCAGATAGGACTTGAGAGAGTATTTGTTCTACCTTTAGCTCCTCGTTGGGTTCGACACTCTTACTTATCGAAAGAGGCTACAATTATCCCCTACACTTGTGGGTTATGATGGAACGACCCAAAGTGGCCCACAAAGTTTAAATGGGCCGGCCCAACCGAAGGCCCATAGGATTTAGCGGATCATAATTAGCCGGCCCAGCTAAAGTCCCACAAGATTTTGCAGACCATAATGGGCCGGCCCAGCTAAAGGCCCACAAAATTTAGCAGACCATAATGGACCAGCCCAGCTAAAGGCCCACACGATTTTGCAGACCATAATGGGCCGGCCCAGCTAAAGGCCCACAAGATTTTGCGGACCACAATGGGCCGGCCCAGCTAAAGGCCCACAAGATTCTGCAGACCATAAAGGGTCGGCCCAGCTAAAGGCCCAACATTCTCTGTAAAATCGGCCCGTCAAAGGCCTATCCTAAACTTGTCATCAACGTGGCCCATGGTCACTTCTGGCCCGTTAACAGTCCATTAAGTAATTGGGCCGAATTACGGCCCGATGTATTTCCGGCCTGTTAAAGGTCCTGCTTCATTTGGGCCCATTTACAGGCCATCAAAACTTTCGGCCCATAAACGACCGTGAAGGATTTGGGTCATATTCCGCCATGTCTGACATTCGGCCTGTTAGAGGCCCACTATAGACTTGGGCCACTTTCGGCCTGTTGTCATTTTTGGCCTGTTAACGCCCGACGAAAACCATGGGCCATATGTGGCCCAACGTCATATCGGGCCCATTAACGACCCATATAAAAATGACGATAATCTAGCCCGGACGAAGTTCTGGCCTGCTAAAGGCCCGTGTATTAGGTCGACGCATTTACATCCCGTCTGAATTTCGGCCTGTCAACGATCCGCATCGTAAATGGGCCACCATTTCGGCCTGCTAAGACCAGTGGGTTATTTGGCACAATCAGGGCCCAATCTCACTTTCGGTCTATTAAAGGCCCATGTTTTTTATGGGCTCGAGATATTTACACCTGTAAATGGCCTATTTTTACGGAGGGCCCAAATTATGTTTAGGCCTGTTAAAGGCCCACTATGGGCACAGGCCTACCAGAAAAATATGAAAGCTTATGCTGATTTAGGCCCAGATATTTTTAGTGGGCTACATGCCAATTTCGGCCCATAATCGTTTTTAGCCCAATTGGAATGGGCCCGACGAATGTTGGCATGTTGGGCTCCTACGAAGCTTTTGATCGAATACATTACTAAGATAAACCTACACTATACAAAAATAGCATCGTAATTACTGCAGCCTGTGGCAGCATCATAAATGTTGTATCACAACAAAATAAATTCCAACCATACAACAAAAGGCCTGTTGGCATAAAGTTTACAGTCCTTCCAGATAAAAGCACCATCAGATGTATAGAAGCATAGATCATTTGACCCGAGTGCTAATGTTTCAGGCTGTAGAATCTGATGGAGCAGCACAATCTCCACCTTTTTTCCGCCATTGCTCTTGAACAACGAAGCGAATGTCTGATAGTCTAGTTTCAAAACCATTCATATCTTGACGACATTTCTCAACCACTATTCTTGTTTCCGAAACAACGTCCATTAGGGATTGGACTTGTGTCTGGAGCACAAATATATCACTCTGTCTAGCAGGAAGATTTTGTTCAGTAGGCGATTTGGATGAGGTTACCTTGGCAACCAACCCAGAATTACGCAGGAAGGTGCTTTTTGCACTGTTAGTGGAGAGATACTGACGCACTGCAGCAAGAGGTGACATTGTGCCTGTGATAGCCTCGTCACCTTCAGGTGGTTGTGGTTGTTCAATCATTTGTTCCATAGCTTCCTGAAAGTTTGAACTTGTAGATTAGTGTACCAGATAAGTTACTAATGAGACAAAAACAAACAAAGTAGGTTAAACGTTTATACATAACTTATTTTGGTGAACTACTGTAATACATTAGCATGTATTGTAGTGCCAACTACATAATAAAATCACTTTCGAAACATATGTCCATGTAGCATGCCTACTGTATTGTCTATTTCCTCACATTCGTTGACATATAAGGATAAAGAGACATGGTTTAAAGTAGGATGAACATAGTATGACATCATTCATATCATGGGCAAACAGATATAAAACAAACAAGCTATTTTATCATTGTGTGCGCACGTGAACATAACAACTAGATTACAGATCAAGACCAAAAGAATATCCTTCATCTCTTTTAAACCATGTAAGGTGAAATGATACGTTAAGACAACTGTGTATAAAAGTGAACAGAGTAACTGACATTGGCTGCAAACTAAGTAGTTAAATGAACACATCACAGTACCAATTAGTTCAAGGTAGGAGGAGTAAGGACTTACAATAGCGGCTTGAACTGGTGTGCTCATGCCCTTCATCTTGCTGGTGTGGCAATCCTTGAAGATTTGCACTGCATTCGGTTCAAGTTCTTTTTGGTCCGCATGGGCTTTCCTCTGTATTTGGAACAAGTCAATATAGATACGATAATATGGCCCAAAAAGAAGAAGGAACTAGCAGCTATTTACAAGAGCCTCACAATGTGCAACATAGCTACGAGATCCTGTTGTCTGTTGGGATTTCAATTTAGAACGGTTGGTTTTGTTCTTCAAACAGTTAGCCTAGAAGAAGATACACTTGTAAGGTACACACATAAATACAAGTTAAATATGTGGTCTGATCAAATACATGTAGCCTACCTGATACTTTGGATCAGACCAGTGTTTAACGAGGGATGTCCAGTCTTCATCTGTAATATATTCCACTTGAGATGTTTGGGCAATTTCATTGTTAGCCTTGCCTTCAAAGTGAGATTTTCTAAGGTGGTACCGATACTATCGCAGAGCAGACTGAAAAACATGAGTGCATGCATGTTTAGTTGCATCATCTTTCGGATCCAACCTGAACCTCATCTGTTGAAAAAAGAATGTGAGTCTTATTAGGAGGAAGCTAGAAAGTATGGGACAGAGCAAGACAATATTACTATTTGCAATGAATAACATTACTTACAGACAAATGGTCAAGTAAGGTGTTAAACTAGGTATTGTCTTTCTCATTCCTGTACTGGATCCACGTTGGGAGGATACGTGCATGACACCTAACGGCAACAGCTGCCTCTGATACTAACTTGGATGACTCTGTAGCATCACGTGGCCTTTTTAAACCTGCCTCAAAATGGATCTCCATTCTTCCTCCTTTAGATTTTGTTAATCTGTCAAGCACTATCCCTGATGTCTGTTTTCGCTTGCGCCATGGTGCTAGTTCAACAACAAATATGGAAAGTGTTAGTGTACATCAAACTGTGAGAGTACATATAAAGGAGCATGCAACTGCAACTTGTCTCGGTCAGGTACCATCTTGGTGTTGATGCTCATGAGGTTCATCTGATCTTGCCAAGTCCGGTTGTGTCAGTAGTGCTTCAGAAGTAGTGTTAGGTGTGAAGGCAGCTTGGGAACTGGCCAGTTCCGGAGCAAATGAACCAGTAACTCATTGAGATGCTGGTACAGTTGAAGCGGATGCTGCAGCTGGTGGAGCAGGTGATACTGTGTTTGTAGATTTAGCCGGTGGACTTGGACCTTCTACTGCACTATAAGTACCAGCAGAATCTCGATGGCAGATCCTTTTCCGTTTCACCCGACGAGTAACAGCACTCCCTACTATATTATTTTCCTTGCTCTTTTTTGACTTTGCCATGTCAAGCTGTACCCACAACACAAAAGAATAAAATCACTCTTCAGAACTCATTGATGCATGATACAGACAAGCAATACTTTGATGTAAGACAACCATATGAGGATGGAATATGTAAGAAAAACAGGACGACACGACATATTCACAGCTACGATCTGCAAACTAAGCAGAAGGATTTTCAAGAAAATAGAAGTAATGCTAGCTAGACACCATATGAAAGATGCAACCAATATTACTCTACCAAGTTAAAAGTGTCTTGTCATAAGTGGCAATTCAAAAAATTAGAAGCAGTACAACATAGAAATCAATGCAAGATGCGACCACTATCAAACTGCCATGTTAAAAGCGTCCAATCATGAGTGACTGATGCGGGATACACAACAACAGTACTTTGATGTAAGAACATGGTATGATAGATAGATGCAGTGTATTCTAGACACAGAAAGCCATGTCATATGCACATGTATAACGTATAAACTCAGCAGGTGCAATTTAATCAAAATAGAAGAAATACAGGCTAGACAACATATGCAACATGAAACCAATTATCACACTGTCAACTTAGAGCAAGCACCTGCGATGGTGGAGTACGGGAGATGAACTCATCATGTAGACTTGGTACTTCAACTTCATTAGCAGTAGCAGTGGCAAATCTAGAGAGTCTCTGTTTGCGTCGGTGCGGAGGACCACCAACATCCCCTAACTTACTATTTTCCTTTTTATTTTCTGATATTTCCTTATGAAGTCAAATCCACAAGAAGATGAATAAAATTAGCTCTGCATAACTGGTTGATGCATGATACAGACGGACACTACTTTGATGTAAGGCAAGCGCAGGATAGGAGGATGGAATATATACAAAAAAAGACAACATTTCATATTCACACGTACGATAGGAGGATGGAATATGTATGAAAAAACAGTAAGCGGAAGGCATTTCAACAAAATTAGAAGAAATGAAAGCTAGGCACCATATGAACATGCAACCAATATCACTCTATCAGGTAAAAAGTGTCTCATCGTAAGTGCCATTTCAAGAAATTAGAAGCAGTACAAGCTAGAAGACAATGCAAGATGCAACCTACATCACAGTCCCAAGTTACATGTATCTTATGGGTAAGTGATCGTTGTAGGTATAAGTTGTAAGCTACGCAGATGCAATTCAACATAATCAGAAGTGACACAAACTAGACATCATACGGAACATGCAACCACATATAATAGTGCCAAGTTAGAGCAAGCACCTGTGATGGTGGAGTAGGGGAGATGTGCTCATCATCTACACAGCTACGTTGACTGTCCAACCTTGTGTTGTCTTGCGAATCTTGTTGGGAGGATGGCGGAGTAGAATCTATAGAGACCCCCTGTTTGAGTTGCTCCGAAGGACCACCATCATCCACTGCCGGACTAATTTCCTTCAACTGTAATGATTTTGCATTGTGAAGTCAAAACGATAAGAAAAAGGAATAAAATTCGCTCTTCAGAACTCATTCATGCATGATACTGACGAACACTACTCGGATGAAAGGCAAACACATCATGCGAGGATGGAATATGTATGAAAAACAGGATGGCGTGATATATTCACACCTATGATGTGGTAACTAAGCAGAAGGCATTTCAACAAATTAGAAGCACTACAAGCTAGACCATATGAAAGATGCAACCAATATCACTCTACCAAGTTCAAACTGTATGGCGTTTCAACAAATTAGAAGCAGTACATGTTAGAGATCATATGCAAGACACAACCAATATCACAGTGGCGACTTAAAGGTGCCTTATCATAAGTGACTGATGCGGGATATGCAAGAACAGTAGTCTGATGTAGAAACAGGAACACATGTCATATTCATAGGCATTATGTGTAAAGTAAGCAGATGCAATTCAACAAAGTTAGAAGCAATACAAGCTGGACATCATATGCAACATGCAACCACATATAATAGTGCCAAGTTAGAGCAAGCACCTGTGATGGTGGAGTAGGGGAGATGTGCTCATCATCTACACATCTACGTTGACTGTCTAGCCTTGCATTGTATTGTGAATCTTGTTGGGAGGATGGCGGAGTAGAACCTATAGAGAACCTCCATTTCAGTTGCTCAGAAGGACCACCATCATCCAATGCCTTGCCAATTTCCTTCAGCTTTATTGATTTTGCATTGTGAGGTCATACCGACAAGAAAAAGGAATATAATTCGCTCTTCAGAACTCATTCATGCATGATACTGACGAACACTACTCTGATGAAAGGCAAAGTCATGATACGAGGATGGAATATGTACGAAAAAATGGACGGCTTGACATATTCACACCTATGATGTGGTAACTAAGCAGAAGGCACTTCAACAAATTAGAAACACTGCAAGACACCATATGGAAGGTGCAATCAATATCACTCTGCCAAGTTAAAACTGTCTCGTCATAGGTGGCGTTCATCAAACTAGAAGCAATACATGCTAGAAATCATATTCAAGAGGCAAACCAATATCACACTGCCAACTTAAAGGTGTCCCATCATAAGTGACTGATGCAGGATACACAAGAAGAGTAGTTTCATGTAAGAACATGGTGTGATAGACAGATATAGTATGTACCAAAAACAGGAAAGCATGTCATATTCACATGTATCATGTGTAAGCTAAGTAGATGCAGTTTACACTAATTAGGAGCAATATGAGCTAGACACCATATGCAACATGCAACCAGATATCACACTGCCAAGTTAGAGCAAGCACCTTGGATGGTGGAGTAGGGGAGCGGAGACTTGGACCTTGTAATGCACTATTAGTACAAGGAGAATCGGTACAGATGCTCCGTTTACGTTGCTGCAAAGGACCACCATCATCGCCTTCCTTACTCTTTTCCTTCCTCTTTCTTGATTTTGCCTTGTCAAGTTAAACCCACAAGAAAAAGGAATAAAATTTGCTCTTCAGAACTCATAGATGCGTGATACTGACGAACACTACTTTCATGTAAGGCAGTCGCATGATAGGAGGACGGAATATGTATGAAAAACAGGACGGAATGACATATTGACATGTATGACGTATAAAGTGTAAACTAAGCACAAGGTGCTTGAACTTGTTAGAATCAATGCAAGCTAGAAACCATATGAAAGATGAAACCAATATCACTCTGCCAAATTAAAAGGGTGCCCTAACAAATGTATTTGACCAAATTAGAACTAATACATGGCAACAGGCTAGAAATAATATGCAATATGCAATGAATAAAGGTGACTCATCGTAAGTGATTGATGCATGATACAGAAGAGAGGTAGTTTCATGTAAGAACAAGGTTAACACATAGATGTAGTGTGTACCAAAAATAAGAAGGCATGTCATATTCACAGGTATAGTATGTAAACTAAGCAGATGCAGTTTACCCTAATTAGAAGCATCACAAGCTAGACACCGTATGCAACATGCAACCACATATCACACTGCGAAGTTAGAGCAAGCACCTGTGATGGTGATGTAGGGGAAGTGCGGTCTTCAAGTACAGAGCTACGTTCAATATCTTCATTTAGGCTTGCTATTTCTTGAGAATCATGTGGAGAGGATGAAATTGCATTCTTTATAAGAGTATTGCGTCTCATATTAACCCATGGGCGTGACTGTCTCATCATAAGCGATAGATGCAGGATACACAAGAAAAGTAGTTTGATGTAAGAACATGGTGTGATAGGAAGATGTAGTACGTACCAAAAAACAAGTAGGCGTGTCATATTCACATGTATAATGTGTAAGCTAAGGAGATGCAATTTAACAAATTAGGAGCATTGATGAGGGATACACAAGAAAAGTAGTTTGATGTAAGAACATGGTTAATAGAAAGACGTAGTATGTACCAAAAACAGGAAGGCATGTCATATTCACAGGTATAATGTGTTAACTAAGCAGATGCAATTTACCCTAATTAGAAGCATTACAAGGTAGACACCATATGTAACATGCAACCACATATCACACTGCCAAGTAAGAGCAAGCACCTGCGATGGTGGTGTGGGGGAATTGTGGTGATCAACTAGAGAGATACGTTGACTATCTTCATTTAGCCTTGCTGTTTCTTGAGAATCATGTGGGGAGGATGACACTGCACTCTTTAAACAAGTAGGGCTTCTCACAGTAACCCACTCGGGGTGACTGTCTCATCATAAGTGATTGACGAGGGATACAAAAGAGCATTAGTTTGATGTATGAACATGGTTAATAGACATATGTAGTATGTATCAAAAACAGGAAGGCATATCATTATCAAAGGTATAATGTGTAAAGTAAGTAGATGCAATTTAACCAAATTGGAAGCAATACAAGCTAGACACCATATGCAACATGCAACCACATTTGACAGCGCGAAGTTAAAGCAAGCACCTGGGATGGTTGTGTGTGGCAATTGAGATCATCAACTACAGAGCTATGTTTAGTGTCTCCAACTGCTGACACTGCACCCATTAGAGCGCTAAAACGCATAGTGCTTATCTTTGAATTACACTGGAGCGACTGATGAAGCCATGTACCTAGGGTAGTGTCATGGACCTGTCCAAGGTACCCTCCCCAAGTACATCTCTAGAATAAACTACCTTTCAGTCGACCTGGAAGGATTCCACTTGACGGACTCGAAGACACTCGACCATGAAGCCACTAACTCGACCACCAGGAGATCTAGAGACACTCTGCACACAAACGGTGTGTCATTAAGTAGTCTTTATGATCATGATAGCACTTTATGTATTGCGTTAGCAGTAACGCCAGGCCTTAATGTACTTTAAACCCTGCATAACTGAGGGCCGGAGGGGTCTGGCGGACTCTATATAAGCCACCCCCCTCCTCAGTGTAAAGGGTTCGCACCCCTGTAACTCATACGCATATAATCTAGTCGACCGCCTCCGGGCTCCGAGACGTAGGGCTGTTACTTCCTCCGAGAAGGGCCTGAACTCGTAAATCTCTTGCGTATACAACTACTCCATAGCTAGGATCTTGCCTCTCCATACCTACCCCCTATTCTATTGTCAGGCTTAGAACCACGACAGTTGGCGCCCACCGTGGGGTCGGTGTCTTAGCGACCTATTGGAAAAGTTGTGATTGTTCCGATCTCCTTCATCATGGTTTCAGGCGGAGTTTTGGTAGAGGGCCGCGAGATCCGTCTCGGCGCGCTCACGTTCATCGTTGACGACTCCGCTTGGCTTCAGGAGGCTCCACTTGACATCGACGCGCTCCCAGTCCACGGGGCGACGCACTTTCGCATGTGTGTCCGCGGCGTGCTCCTGCGGCAACCGTCGGCCCCGTATCGGTCTACCCCTGTGTCGTCCTCCCTCCCTGTCTCCCGCCAGCGCAAGCGCTCCGGTCGGTTGAGGCTTCAGCGGTGGGTGAGGCACGCAGTGGCCCGCCAGTCGGCCACTCCCCAAGTCACGGCGATCGAGCCCGACGAATCTCTCTACGGCCTGTTCGATCTGTCGACTGGCTCCGTAGAGACTGCATCCGAGTGCGACAGCAGTGATCCGGCGGCGGAAGTTCTGATGGTCAATGGACCACGCAGTCCTCCCGATTTTCCCCGCACAGACGGAGTTGATGGCGGAGGCGATCCGGCACACGCCCACGAAGAATATCAGCCTGAGCCCCTCACGTCGCTATAAAGGGAAGATCTTCATCGCTGGAACATGGATGCGCTGCATACTCCTATCATTGGCGAGACCCCCGAGGCTCGTGCCTTAGAGGACGCGGGTTTGGCCAACCTGGCTGAGCGCACTCGACTGGAGAACCTCCAGCGAGCACTCGACGAGCGTGCACGACAACGGGTCCCGGACTCCAGTCGACGTCAACTCTTTCCACCACCGACTCAGGTATATCAAACTCCGATTCAGAACCTAGCGGCTGCGGCCCGTATAGCAGAGTCAATTCAGCCCTCCCAGTCAGAGGCTGGCAGAGGCTTGATGCAGATCAGAGATTTCCTCCGGGCAGCAGGAGATCAGAATTCAGCTGTATCGCAGTCGCAAAACAGGATTCACAGCAGATCCATCGCTGCGAATACAGTCCAGTCGGCCCATAGCCCGAGATCGCCCCCGAGGCGTGAGGGACGTGGAGGTCGGCGTGATCAGTATGATGACCGATTCGATCACAATGATCGACGTCGAGTGCTCACTCCTCCCCCAAGGGGTGGGTCGTACGCTCCTCGACAGCAAGATGACAGACGTCAGCACAGTGTCGGGCGAAGGGTTCCAATCGACCCCAGAGAACCAGGCTTTGACGCGAGATCCATTATCGTGCAAGGTTTGGTCGACCGAAACAGAGCTCACCGAGAAGGCCATGACAGAGATGTGCCCACCACCAGCAGAGTTCACGTCTTAGGACCAGAGTGTTTTAGCAGAGCCATCAGGGTCGCGGTGATTCCTCCCAACTTCAGGTTGGCGACTGGAGTCAGCAAGTTCACCGGCGAGTCCAAGCCCGATACTTGGTGTCGGGGAAACTGATCCACGAACACCTATGGGACCGGCGGACCGAGCCCCTTTCGGTTTGGCGGGGGGCGGAGATCGCACGAAGAGCGGATCGAGGCGAAGCACACGAGCAGTTTACCCAGCTTCGGAGCTCTCCGGAGAGATAACACTCCTACTGCTGCATGTCTGAGTGTATTGAGTTCTTGCTCGGGAGCGCTGAGTGCTATAGTACACACTAGCTGCTAACGAGATCGAGCGTGAGTGTTTTTCTGCCTTCGAATCCCCCTCTACGTTGCGCATGGGCCTCCTTTTATATGCTAAAGGGGTCTCCGACGGGTGGCAATGTAGACAAGGGTAAAAATGGAAAAGGAATTGCGGTTGGTACAACTACCTGTACAATGTATCATACCTAACCCTGACGGCAGGGGACAAAGGCATTAAATGCCCGTCTGTGTCGCCCAAATAGTGCAAAAAGGGACCGTCAGGGACGCCACCGCTCGCCACGATGGCAGTCTTGTCAGCGTCGCTTGCCACCGCGCACCGCTGGCTGCACAGCCTCTTGCCACGCGCGCCTGGAAAGGCCCCAGGGCGACACGTTGGTGGATGTGCTGGAGCGCGGGTACAGAGTGGTAGCTTGCCGCGGCAAGCGCCTTGCCGCGGTCGTTGTCTTGTTGCGTCCGGAAGCTTGTCGCTCACCAGGCCTTGCCGGGACGCGTGGCGCGTCGCGGCAAGTTCCTTGAGATGCCTTGGTTGGCCTTCCCGGCAAGCTCCTCTTGCCGGGGCCTTGTCTCCTTGGCTTGAATACTTTGTTCTTGAATGGCTCCAAAAGAACCACGGAGGATCTTGGCGGTCACCCGGCAAGCCTTGCCACAGGGTGCTGCGACTGCCCGTGCACAAGTTCGGGATACTAGGGTACCCCTACTCTAGTACACCGACACTTGGCTTGAAGACTACCGAGTGGCTGTTCAGATTGGTGGTGGCAATGATGAGGTGGCCATGAAACACCTACCTCTTATGTTGGAGGGCTCGGCCAGAGCATGGCTGAGTCAGTTGGCACCTAGCAGCATTTACACTTGGGAAGATCTTGCCCGAGTGTTTGTCAGAACATTTGAAGGAACTTGCAAGTGACCAGCAGGGTTGACAGAGCTGCAGGTTTGTGTGCAAAAGTCGAATGAGACTCTGAGGGATTACATCCAAAGGTGGATCACATTGCATCACACGGTGGAGAATGTATCTGATCACCAGGCAGTTTGTGCCTTCAAGGAAGGCGTTAAGAACAGAGAGCTAAGTTTGAAATTCGGTCGGACCGGAGACATGACTCTGAGTTGAATGATGGAGATTGCCACCAAATATGCCAATGGTGAAGAAGAGGATCGTCTCCGGAGTGGCAAGTACAAGCCGACCGCTCATGAAACCGGAGGAGGGAACTCCAGTCGGAAGCAGAAACGGAAAGCCGAGCCAGCTGCTCCTAGAGAAGCCTTGGCCGTGACTCAAGGAAAGTTCAAAGGAAAGCCTAAAGGGTCTTGGAACCCTAAGAAGGTGAAGGACAAGGAAGGAAATGACGTGATGGATTTGCCGTGCCACATCCACATGAAGAAAGATGAGGAGGGTAACTTCATTTACCCGAAACATACCACTCGGCAGTGTCAGCTCTTGATCCAGCAATTTCAGGGGAAACAACCCAAATATAAGGAAAAGGAGTCGGACAAAGTTGAGGACAAAGAGGACAGTGATGAAGGATACCCCCATGTCAATTCCACCCTGATGATTTTTGTTGATGTTGAAAGCAAAAGTTGATTGAAAGTTATCAACCGTGAGGTGAATATGGTTGCTTCAGTGACACCCAGTTATCTGAAATGGTCTCAGACCGCCATCATATTTGACCAGTCTGATCACCCGACACACATAGCCACCCCTGGGAGGCAAGCTTTGGTGGTCGACCCAGTCGTCGAAGGCACTCGACTGACTAAGGTTCTGATGGATGGTGGCAGCAGCCTGAATATATTGTATGCAGAGACGCTAAAAGGGATGGGCATTCCGATGTCCAGACTCAGTACCAGCAACATGAGTTTCCATGGAGTCATTCCTGGGAAAAAGGTTGAGTCACTCGGCCAAATTGCTCTTGATGTGGTTTTCGGCGATTCAAAGCATTTCCGCAAAGAAAAGTTGACATTTGAAGTTGTGGATTTCCAGAGTGCTTATCACGTTATTTTAGGTAGGCCAGCTTATGCACGCTTCATGGCTTGACCATGTTATGTGTATCTCAAATTGAAGATGCCTGGTCCCAAGGGTGTGATCACCATTACTGGCAATCGGAAAAAGGCAGAAGAGTGCTTTCAGAAGGGCTCAAAGATCGCCGATGCTCAAATAACAGTGGTAGAGCTGCAGGAATACCAGAAAACTACAGACCCAAGTGATTTATTGCGGGCCAAGAAGCCCGCCACAGAGTCAGTGTTCCAGTCGTCCGGTGAGACGAAGCCCGTTCACATTCACACGACCGACCCCAGTGCTGCTCCGACTCATATCTCCGCAACACTCGACTCTAAATAGGAAGAAGCGCTCATCCAGTTCCTCCGTGAGAACTGGGAAATCTTCACATGGAAGCCTGCTGACATGTCGGGTGTTCCCAGGGGGCTGGCTGAGCATCATCTACGAGTTGACTCAAAAGTGAAACCTGTAAAAGAACATCTTCGACGGTTCGCTGTCCAAAAGAGAAAGGCCATTGGCGAGGAGGTGGCTCGGCTCCTGGCAGCAGAGTTTATCCGAGAGATTTACCACTCCGAGTGGCTTGCCAATGTTGTCATGGTCCCCAAGAAGGACAAGTCACTTCACATGTGCATTGATTTCAAACATATCAATCGGGCCTGCCAGAAAGATCATTTTCCTCTCCCCCGCATCGACCAAATAGTCGACTCGACTGCGGGATGTGAGCGCCTGTCTTTTTTAGATGCCTATTCCGGTTACCATCAGATCCATCTGTATGGACCCGACGAGATCAAAACAGCTTTCATCACTCCATTCGGGTGCTTCTGCTATGTCACCATGCCATTCGGCCCCAAGAATGCCGGAGCCACGTTCATGAGGATGATTCAGAAGTGTTTACTCACTCAAATCAGTCGGAATGTGGAAGCATACATGGATGATATTGTGGTCAAATCACGGAAGGGTTCTGACCTGTTGACTGACCTCGCTGAAACATTTGCCAATCTCAGGAGGTATGATATCAAGCTTAATCCATCAAAATGCACATTCGGAGTTCCTGGCAGAAAGTTACTCGGTTTTCTCGTTTCCGAACAAGGAATCGGCGCCAACCCAGAAAAAGTTGGCACTATACTCCGAATGAAATGCCCTGTGCATGTGCACGATGTCCAGAAGCTTACTGGATGCTTGGTCGCTTTAAGTCAATTCATCTCTCGTCTCGGTGAAAAGGCATTGCCTCTTTACCGACTGATGAAGAAGTCAGACAAGTTCGAGTGGACTCCAGAAGCTGATGCAGCGTTTGCAGAGTTAAAAGCTCTGCTCTCCACCCAGCCGGTGCTTGCTGCCCTAATCAGCAAAGAGCCTTTGCTGCTTTACATTGCAGTCACATGACAAGTCGTTAGTACAGTACTTACGGTCGAGCGGGAATAAGAAGGGAAATCCTTCAAAGTTCAGCGCCCAGTATATTATCTTTCTGAAGTGTTGACCCCATCGAAGCAAAGATACCCTCATTATCAGAAGCTTGTACATGGGATTTATATGACCACGAAGAAGGTTGCTCATTATTTCTCAGATCATTCCATTACAGTCGTCAGTGACGCCCCATTATCAGAGATTCTGCACAACAGAGATGCAACTGGTCGAGTGGCAAAATGGGCGATTGAACTCCTTCCCCTTGATATCAAGTTTGAGGCAAAGAAAGCCATCAAGTCCCAAGCTGTAGCAGATTTCATCGCCGAGTGGATTGAACAGCAGCTACCGACTCAAGTTCACTCGGAGCACTGGACCATGTTCTTTGATGGTTCTAAGATGCTGAATGGTTCCGGTGCTGGGGTAGTGTTGGTTTCCCCCCGAGGAGATAAGCTCAGATATGTGCTCCAGATCCACTTTGATTCCTCCAACAATGAAGCAGAATACGAAGCACTTTTGTATGGGTTGCGTATGGCTATTTCACTCGGCGTTCGTCGCCTTATGGTTTATGGCGACTCAGATTTGGTGGTTAATCAGGTGATGAAGGAGTGGGACGTCAGAAGCCCAGCCATGACTGGTTACTGCAATGCAGTGAGAAAGCTGGAGAAGAAATTTGAAGGGTTAGAGCTCCATCATATACCCCGACTGAAAAATCAAGCGGCTGATGATTTGGCAAAGATAGGTTCCAAGAGAGAAGCCATTCCTAGTAATGTGTTTTTGGAACACATCCATACTCCATCAGTTCAAGAAGATCCTTTCATCGAAGAAGCTCCACAGCCAAAAAGTG
The DNA here is from genome assembly GCF_002162155.2 of Triticum dicoccoides. Classification (NCBI taxonomy): domain Eukaryota; kingdom Viridiplantae; phylum Streptophyta; class Magnoliopsida; order Poales; family Poaceae; genus Triticum; species Triticum dicoccoides. The sequence goes on from NC_041393.1 coordinate 249,868,554, forward strand.
TCACAGATCCGACTAAAGTTGAAGTTCTAGCGGTGGTCGACCTAATCATGGAAGCTTTGGTCATCACTCCCGACTGGATAGAGCCGTACATCACGTATATCCTAAGGAAAGAGCTCCCAGAGAATGAAGAAGAGGCTCGATAGATCGTTCGTTGATCCAAAGCCTTTACTGTGATAAAGGGACAGTTGTACAGAGAAAGCGCGACTGGAGTCGGTCAGAAATGTATAACGCCAGAAGAAGGTCAGATAATCCTTGACGATATCCACTCGGGGACCTGTGGTCATCATGCGTCCTCTCGGACCATTGTGTCTAAAGCATACCGAGCGGGATTTTACTGGCCAAGAGCAAATGAAATGGCAAAGGAAATAGTCGACAAGTGTGAAGGATGTCAATTTTATTCCAATATGTCACACAAGCCCGCTTCAGCCTTGAAGACCATTCCACTCGTCTGGCCCTTCGCCGTGTGGGGATTGGATATGGTTGGACCACTGAGAACAGGCAGGAGCGGCTTCACCCATGTGCTGGTGGCAGTCGACAAGTTCACTAAGTGGATTGAAGCTAAACCTATCAAGAATCTTGATGTCGGCACTGCTGTTAGCTTCATCAAGGAGTTGATATTCAGATATGGAGTTCCACATAGCATCATCACTGATAATGGGTCAAACTTCGATTCCGACGAATTCAGAGCCTTTTGCGCCTCTCAAGAAACACAAGCCGACTACGCTTCAGTCGCTCACCCCTAGTCGAATGGTCAAGCAGAAAGAGCAAATGGTCCAATTCTCAAAGGACTGAAACCCCGGTTGATGCGTGATCTTAAGCATGCAGTAGGAGCGTGGGTTGACGAACTTCCTTTAGTTCTTTGGGGATTGAGGACCACTCCTAACCGGTCGACTGGGCGAACTCCATTCTTTCTGGTTTATGGAGCTGAAGCAGTCCTGTCGAGTGACCTGCTTCACAATGCACCCCGAGTCAAACTCTACACCGAAGATGAAGCAGATCAAGCCTGGCAAGACGCAGTCAACCTTCTAGAATAAGAAAGAGAGATGGCCATGGTCCGATCGACTATCTATCAGCAGGACTTGCGTCGATTTCATGCCAGAAACGTGAAGAGTCAAGCCTCCCAAGAAGGAGATTTGGTTCTCCGAGTGGATCAACAGAAGCCACACAAGCTCGCTCCTACTTGGGAAGGTCCCTTCATCGTCACCAAAGTCCTCCACAATGGAGCGTACCGTCTTTACAATGTCGGTCACTAGATTGATGAGCATCGAGCTTGGAATGCGGAGTTGCTCCGCCCCTTTTATACTTAAGTTTCCACTCGGATGAGATGTAATAAAAGTACTTTTGTAGTTTATTTATCAAAGACAAGAGTGTTATAATTTTCCCAGTGATTGTTGTTACTTTTGTTTACATGAGAAATCCCCCAGTGGGTGGCTTAGCTGCGAATACGTTTCGCCTAAGTTTGCAGAAAACAAAAAATCCTGCTGAGTGGTGACCCAACCTCACACTCGGGGGCTTAGCTGCGAATCCGTTTCGCCTAAGTACTTGAAAATCCTACTAAGTGGTGAGCTAGACTCCCACTCAGGGGATTAGCTGCAGTCCAAGTACTCGCCTAAGTTTAAAAAATCCTACCGAGTGGTGAGCCAGCCTCCCACTCGGAGGCTTAGCTGCAGTCCAAGTACTCGCCTAAGTGTTTAAAATCCTAGCGAGCGGTGAACCGGCTTCACACTCAGAGGCTTAGCTGCAGTCCAAGTACTCGCCTAAGTATTTAAGACAATGTGCGCTCTGCAAGGATGACGAGGTGCAGGTCGACTGCTACCTTCTCCTTCCGAGCTACGCCACAAATACAATGTGCGCTCTGCAAGGATGACGAGGTGCAGGTCGACTAATACCTTCTCCTTCCAAGCTACGCCACAAATACAATGTGCGCTTTGCAAGGATGACGAGGTGCAGGTCGACTACTACCTTTTCCTGCAAAGCTACGCCACAAAAAATGCTACCAAGTGGAGAGCAAACCTCCCACTCGGGGGGCTTAGCTGCAGCCCAATGCTCGCCTAGGTATCTGAAAACCCTACCGAGTGGAGAGCAAACCTCTCACTCGGGGGCTTAGCTGCAGCCCAGTGCTCGCCTAAGTATCTGAAAATCCTACCGAGTGGAGAGCAAACCTCTCACTCGGGGGCTTAGCTACAGCCCAATGCTCGCCTAAGTATCTGAAAACCCTACCGAGTGGAGAGAAAACCTCTCACTCGGGGGCTTAGCTGCAGCCCAGTGCTCGCCTAAGTATCTAAAAATCCTACCGAGCGGAGAGCAAACCTCTCACTCGGGGGCTTAGCTGCAGCCCAGTGCTCGCCTAAGTATCTGAAAACCCTACCGAGTGGAGAGCCAACCTCTCACTCGGGGGCTTAGCTGTAGCCCACGGCTCGCCTAAGTATCTGTAAACCCTGCCGAGTGGAGAGAAATCCTCCCACTCGGGGGCTTAGCTGCAGCCCAGTGCTCGCCTAAGTACTTAATCTATTCCGCTCTACAAGGATGACGAGGCGCAGGTCGATTGTAACCTTCTCCCTCTGAGCTACGCCACAAATACAATGTGCACTCCATCTGTGCTCCATCCTTACCTGCAAAAAGCGGTGAAGTGCAGGTCGACTGGGCTTTCCACTTCAGAGCTGCATCTCAAGCATTAAAATATATTCTGAGTGAAGAAGAAAATTCGCTCGAAGGCAAATGCAAGCATATTCAATGATAAGCAAGGTTCAGATAACGGATTCAGAAGTGTGCAGGCGTCAAGCCTGTAAAAGTTTATCGGTTACAAAACCACTCGGCATTCCGAGGCAAATTTAAGGTGAAGCATAGAAGTTTTTTACTCCTTAGGTGGAGGACTAGAGGGCGCGACAAACTGGTCCAGGTCAATTCCATCAGCAATCCGAGTGGCAGCAGCAATGAAGGTCTCCATGAAAGATTCGAAGTCATGCTTCTTGGTATTGGCCACCCTGATGGACGCCAGCTTGTCCTCTCGAGCATCCTTGCAGTGAACACGTACCAGGGACAGAGCAACATCAACACCACACCTGGCGGAAGACTTCTTCCATTCCTGCACTTGACCTGGAACGTCATTCAGTTGAGTCATTAAATACTCGAGGTCATTATGAAGGGTCTCTCTTGACCAGAGTGTCGTGTCGATCCGCGACACAGCAACCTTCAGTCGAGCAAGGTAGTCAACCACTCCAGCGATGCGAGACTCCAGTCGGAACATGTTCATAGCAGCCTCATCCTTCACAGGAGAGTTAATGGGGTCCAAGTTTGGCTCCAGTCGACTGGTCTCCTCCTCGAAGTTTTGACAGAATTCTGTAAGCACAGTTTGAAGTTAAGCCAATATTTCTATGACGAGTCGACGATAACAAGTCAATCGGATAGAAAAGATTACCTTCAAGCATGAGGAATAACTTCTTGGTGAGCCCTTCCAGATAAGACTCCAGATCGTTCTTCTTCCCCATCAATTCGCTAGACTTGTCACTCAGGGCTATCTTGTCATTCTTCAAACGACTGACCTCCTTGTTGGCCGCGTCGAGAGCAACTTTCAGATTGGTATTCTCCTCTTCAAGTTTGCCGACTGAAGCCAACTTTTCTTCTGCGAGCTTCGTCTTGTCTGAAGCCGCTTACTGCGCCTCGGCGAGGTCAAGGTCCTTCTTCTTCAGAGCCTCCTTCAATTTATCTGCAAAGTGACAGTGAGATCAGACTCAGGAATGGACAAAAAATAAAGGCAGTCGTCAAGATTCTCACCAAACATACCTTTTGCCTCCTCCTTCGCCTTTGTGAAGTTCTCCTGGATAAGCTTCAAGTCAAGTTCGAGCTGGATATGTTTGTTCTCCAACTCAGTATAAGGAGCCACAAGCTCGCAAGATTTCCACGAAAGATCAGTCGACAGACATTAAAGATAGGTCACTTCCGAGTTACTAAGAGAAAAAAAATCGTAGCATTTCTAAGACTACAGCCGAATCAAAATATTCAACTGTAGTCTCAGGGACTACACCCAGTGGGTGCACTCAGCGTGCCCCCACTGGTTCTACCGACTCAGTTCGATCAGTCGACCGAAAGAGACAAAAAGTTATGATCCTAAACCATAGCTAACTGACAACAGTCAGCCACAGTAAAAAAAGATTTCTTCAGACCATAGTCGACTGCCAGCAGTCGACCATGGTCTCGGGGACTACACCCAGTGGGTGCACTCAGCGTGCCCCCACTGGTTCCAAGATTCCACTCGACCAGATCGAGTGGAGAACTAGAGTGAACAAATCCAAAGTATAGAGACTACAGTCGACTGCCAGCAGTCCACCATAGCCTCGGGGACTACACCCAGTGGGTGCACTCAGCGTGCCCCCACCAATCCTAACAGTTAATCAACACACCCAGTGGGTGTACAGATACTAAGATCTTCAGAAAGAAGAGTTTTCAGGTACCATATCCTAATAGAAAAAGCGGTGATCAACTAACCTGGACATTGCTCTGAAGAGCTGAGCTTGCATCATAAGCTGCTTGGCTGGCATCTCAGATCGCCTTCACCTGCTCCATCATGACCCCCGCCTGGCGTATAGCTTCCTTAGCAGCACCTGCTTGGTCCTCCGGGACGTGGTGTGTGTGGAGAAAATGGAAGGCGGATCAGCACTCAACGACGAAGGGCGAGCACTCGTCAATGGCACAGCAAAGGACACAATAGTCCGAGTGACGTTGCCTCCCTCCGGAACCAGCGTTTCAGGTGCTGATACAACCTGAGCAGTCTTGCCAGCAGGCGCTTTCTTGTTCCTCCTCTGCCTCAGTGGCTCCTAGTCGTCATCATCAGGGAGATCAATGACATGAGGTGGAGCCACAAGAAAGATTCAAAGTTTAAAATGAAAATCCAATCGACCAAAAGCGAAACTACAGAGATCATACCAAGGTTGGAGGTGGCAGCATCTTCCATTTCTTGATCTTTGTTCCCGACTGAGGTCTCGGAGGTGGCAGCACTGCAGATTTCAGGAATCAGTCGGTTAACCAACAAGTCGACCAAGAGATTATCCATGCTAAACAAGAAAACACAAATTCTGCTATTACCTGGAAATAGTGGGAATCACCATCCTCATCTTCGGCAGGGCCTTCGTCGGCTTGGATGACGCCGCTCGGGGTTGCTTCGACGCTTTCTCAGTTGGTGTCGGAGAGGTCGTCCGAGGGCGTTTAGTCGACTGCCCAACAGGCACGGCCGCTTTGCCACGCTCGACTGTGGGGTCGTGGGCGAGCTTGGATCTCCTTTCAGTATGGGGAGGATCGGCTTCCTCCTCCTCTTCCTCCTCCTCCTCCTCTTCACCAGAGCTGTCGTCTTCTTCATCCTCCTCACCATCAGATTGCCACTCCTCCTGACTTTCACCTCCGCTCCCTTCCTCCTCCTCGACCTGTTCTTGCGCCCCGTTGGGCATCGAGTACATCTCGGTAGTGACCTGGAAAACAACAAACAAGACAAAAGTCAGTCGACTGAATTCTAGCAAAACGGAATGAAGGAAGCAGGATCATGGTCGGAGATATAGAATTAGACCTTGTCTGGTTCGTAAGATTGGTCGAGTGGAGGGATCCTCCTGGCTCCTCGGGGGTTGTCCTTGTTCCCTGTGATGGCAGTCATCAACCTCTCCAGCGTGGCATCCTCGACCTCCTCCGGGTGGACCCGAGTGGTGTCTTCAGTGCCAGAGTACATCCACATCGGATGGCCTCGATATTGAAGTGGCTGGATGCGTCATCGAAGGAAAACTTCCAGAAGATCCATGCCAGTCACCCCGTCACGGATAAGCTGGACTACCCGCTCGACCAACACCATAACCTGAGCCTTCTCCTACGGGACCACCTTCAAAGAGGACGGCTTGTTCACTCGATCCATGGAAAAAGGAGGGAGTCCAGTCGACTGGTCTTGGCAGTAGAACCAGGTCGACTGCCATCCTTGGACCGACTCGGGAAGGACCATGGCTGGAAAAGCACTTTTCCCCTCATTTGAACCCCAAGACCCCCACACATCTGAATCACTTGGGTTTTCTCATCACTCGGATTGGCCTTTTTCACCGTCTGGGAGCGACAGGTGAAAATGTGTTTGAAAAGGCCCTAATGGGGTCGACAACCCAAGAAATTCTCACACAAGGACATGAAAGCTGCGAGATATACTATGGAGTTGGGTGTGAAGTGGTGGAGTTGTGCCCCAAAGAAGTTCAGAAATCCCCGAAAGAAAGGGTGAGGCGGCAAAGAAAATCCGCGGTCAACATGGGTGGCTAAGAGGACGCACTCACCCTCCTGAGGTTGCGGCTGCCACTCCTTCCCCGGAAGCCTTGCTGATCCATGGGGGATCAGTCCTTCGTTGGCCAGGTCGTTGAGATCCTTCTAGCGGATGGTCGAGCGGATCCAGTCGCCCTGGATCCAGCCCTGCGGCAGACCGGCCCGCGACAATGGTCCACCCCGACTGGTCGCCCTTCCCTTCGCCTTTGCCGTCGCCTTCTTCGCTCGCTCCAAAGCCGCCGTCTTCTCCTTCACCATCATCGCCGGCGAAGCACGCACAGAGCAGCAGCGCTGGGATGGTGGCGAGCGCAGCAGATGAATCTGAGGAAGAGGGATAGGAAAATGAGGGCGCACAGTTCAAAAACCCCCGTCCGGCGCCTTATATGGGGTTACTTCTGAGTGGCCGACTGGTAGGCCCGGACGATCCTGTCAAATCCCGCAACAGTCACGTGCGCAATACATGGCGAAAAAGGTGGTGCGAAGATCGAGGCGTTCCTGCCTTATCCCATCCGAGTACCGCGGCCTCCTCCGCCTCGCGCGCTTCCTGAAATCCAGATCCCGCTAAATCGGCGAACAACAGAGCAACTTGTCAGACTGAAGATTTTCTTCGATCCGTCGATCGGAGAACGACAGTACAGAAAAGTCACTCGACAGATACAAAGAATGGATCAAGGCGACTGAAAAATAAGTTGGTGCCGTCACCTAAAGTCATTGATCCAGAACAAGACAAACCGATAGCACGAAAACGGGTCGGAAGAATTCTCAACTCCTTCCTCACTCAAACCTCGATCCATTCGGGGGCTAATGATGAAGCCATGTACCTAGGGTAGGGCCATGGACCTATCCAAGGTACCCTCCCCAAGGACATCTCTAGAAGAAACTGCCTTTCAGTCGACTTGGAAGGATTCCACTCGACGGACTCGAAGACACTCGACCATGAAGCCACTCACTCGACCACCAGGAGATCTAGAGTCACTCTGCACACAAATGGTCTATCATTAAGTAGTCTTTATGATCATGATAGCACTTTATGTATGGCGTTACCAGTAACGCTAGGCCTTAATGTACTTTAAACCCTGCATAACTGAGGGCCGGAGGGGTCTGGCGGACTCTATATAAGCCACCCCCCTCCTCAGTGTAAAGGGTTCGCACCCCTGTAACTCATACGCATATAATCCAGTCGACCGCCTCCGGGCTCCGAGACGTAGGGCTGTTACTTCCTCCGAGAAGGGCCTGAACTCGTAAATCTCTTGCGTATACAACTACTCCATAGCTAGGATCTTGCCTCTCCATACCTACCCCCCTATTCTATTGTCAGGCTTAGAACCACGAGAGCGACTTCTGTCTTTTCTTTTCTGCATTCATCAACACTGCGTCAGAGTCTGAAATACCCATGCATAAAAAAACAATAGTGTGAGTATGGGTGAAGTGTGTGCACAATTAGTATAGTGTAAAGGTAGCAGATAGCAGGTCGGTGAGAAATAAATGACGGGAGACACATGATAGCTCTACAACATGCATGACACACTAAATTACTACAGGATTCCATGAAAATAACAGTCGACTGAAAGCAAATAGGTCAGTCCATTTTTTCTGCACCATCTGATGTACAAAGAATGGGCAGATCGCCTTCATCTCCCTCCAGCCAGTCAGTGTTGACGATCTTCCTCGAAACGCCAGCGACCATTGTCCCAGTATTCCTCCCCTGCCCGCGCCCTCCCCTCGACCTCACCGCACGCCGTGCTTGGCACCGCCCCCGGCCATCCATTCAAGCCCCGTCGACCTCCAGATCGAGCGCAAGCAGCTCCTGTGCCCCACACCCCTATGATAGACACCGATGTGCCGCTTCCACGGGGAACAGGTGGACTAGGTGCTCCGCGCGCCTAAGCAGGTGCTGCTTCTTTTAATTGCGGTTCGACTGACCCTGAATTGAAAACCAGGCGGGCTACTGACCTCTAGCAAAGGTGAAACAGTAAAAGGAAGGAAACCTTGTGTGTTTAGTATCACGAAGAAGATGCAGTAAGAAGCACTCAACTAGTTTCTTTCGTGGGATGAATATAGTGTGAGCGGAGACGTAAGATTTGCACAAATAAGGGAAGAGGAGTACCTCTTTTTGCTGGCAGTGTTGTGTCCTACTTCTATTTTTCCAACTTCTTGTGGTTCGACGGAAACCAGAAGTTGTGGAGGACGGTGCAGCCTTGGACGAACCCATGGCCAAGTTGTTGAGTGTGGTGCGGTGGCCGTCTGTCGGCGCCGGGGAAGCAGATCCGAGGCGGCGAACGACGGCGTAGCGGGAACAACTCTGGTGTGGTGGACGGTTGCGACAGTGGAGCGGCAGCAGTGAGGAGTAGGATGGCATGGTCGAAGTGGTTCTGGTACGGCGCACGTCGGTGTCGGTGCCGTGGAGGCAGCTCTGCCTCGGCTTCAACTACTAAGTCCTTGAGGGCATTGCGGTTGCGGTTGCGTTGGACGACGACGTCGGGGTACCGGCTCCGGCATGATGGAGGAGGGCGGTGGTGGATTGGCCGCTATGGGGTGGAGGACGGAGGAGGCTAGGGTTTCGCGGCTCGTGGAGAGGGTGTTTTCGCGCCCATGGAGTATGAATGGGGAAACGGAGGGAGGCAGGGAACTAAGGGGGAACAATGTTTCGGTTTGAGACGCGCTTGTTTGAATTTTGGGGAAAGTTACAAACTTTGCCCCCATCTAAAATTTCGGACATATTGCTGGTTGGGGGTAGGACAGTCATGTCAGGTGTCCCAAATGTGGGCAGGATAGATTCCGGCTGAGCGCATGGGTGTTGAGACGCCCATGGCGTATGAATGCTTCTCGGAGGCGGTTGAGACTGGCGTCTTGGTGAAGTTACAAACCTACCCCGATTTAGACCTTTGGACATCGGGCCGATAGGATACACGAGCCAGAGTCAGGACAGTAATTTCCTACCACCAAACATTAGTCTCGCGCGGTTTCGGGTGACCAGAGGCCTATTTGGCGCTTCGTTCAATATTTGGGAGCAGAAGCATTAACGTTTTTGGTTCTCTTGGATTAAACTTTCAAGATTTGTCAAACTTCACAAATCTTTACTCTTGAAAATCCTAAATCTACTATTATTTTGGAATGGAGGGGGTACATTTGAATATACATTGTACACGTGTATATATTAAAAAATATGCAACTTACCTCAGTTCATGCATGGTTCCAGATATAATCTCCTTGGTTGGAAAAAAAAGTTAGATATGCGTATGAATATATATAGCATGTTCAAACTCACAACAAAGATTGATGCCCCTTTTACATCTGATTTACAAATGCCATTATCTCGGGTTCAAATAGATGAATGCACTTCCTATGAATTCGAATCTTCGAAACCCCCTTTATGTTGAATTCGACATGTATTCTATTTCGTAGCTAGCAATTTGGAATGTATCCATGCAAGTGACAAATGTATAAAGTGCTTCACACTAACAACATGGAGTGCACTAATTAATGTTTATATATGAATTGCAAAAGCATCCATTGCCTGTATTTCAAACCGCTCCCACTCTATGGATCGATAATATGAAATAAACACATGCACATGCTAGAATTCAAGAGTATGGGTGTCTGATAGACCGATTTTCGTCCATACACAATTTGCAAAATTCATGATCTCATCCAAAAATAATAATGCCATTTATATTTTAATTTAATGCGTAGAACCGCCTTTTACATGTAGATGCACTATGCCTCGGCCCATTCTCACAAATGCGTTATATCTCTCTCTATTTAATGCATAAGTGCACACACTTTATATGCATCGGCATTTCTCTTTCAAACATGCTCATAGTCTCTCTCAGGGTGTCGGGGTGTCTCACGCACATGATCTCTCTGTTTGTCTCTCTCTCTTTCTGACTACTATGTACCGCTCTTTTCACTAATCTCAGTTGGAAAACACTATTTCTCTCACATGCATATATACACACGCACGGTCTCTACTAGCCCTCTATACGCACATATATGTGCCTATGTGTCTCTCGCACGTACATTATCTTTAGGCCTCTCTCGCACACATTGCCCCCCAGACACACCTCTCTCTTAGCAGTTGGCAGATATGATTTCATCATATCATTCGGTAGGATATCCCTGGCTGTTAGGCTGGATGGTAATACGAGGCAAAGTTTTACCCTAGTTCGGATCGGACCCTTGCAGTTTAAGAAAGAGCGTACTCCTGGTACTGTATATTAGTGATAGGGGTGTGTACAAAGTACACGTGAATACCAGGCATTGTGCGTGTGTGTATACTATCGATGAACTAGCCCCCAAGCTTGTATAACATACTGGGGCCTAGGGTTACAAATCATATATAGTTGGCTTATCACCAGTGGGGATAGAGTCCTCCGCGACTCTGGTATCTTTATGTTGTACGCCGAGTGCTCCACATGGGTCTTTGTATAACACGTCTCGGTCCAACCTATATGTGGCGCAGGATGGAACCGACCCATGAGTCTTCATGTTGACCCACCACAACTAGAAATGATGTGCCCACCACACCACACACGCAATCGGCCACTAAGAAAATAAGTATATACAATAGTACAACAGTATCTAGCTCACGATACGTCTCCATATTTTGTTGATGACACCGACGGACTTTGCATTTGATGCGTGCTCCATATTTTGTTGACGACACTTACGGTCATTGTATTTGAAGCGAAAGCACGATATGGTCACTGGACTTCAGAATAAGCTCATCACGGTCACCACATACATTTTGTCGTGCTAACCAACATGTGGTTGGATGGTTAGGAGGATAGTGGTTTCTCGAGCCCACCAACGTTAAAGTCCCAGTGCTTGCATTTATCTTGTGTTAATTTCAGTATTTTCCGGCGATGTGCGTTCAGTGGGAGGAGACGTTCCACTCGACTACAAGGCACCTATGGTGACTTCGTAAAATCTCAAGATCATATATGCTGGCCCACTCTCTCGAAGGTGCTCATAGGGGTAGGGTTCGCGTGTGTGCGCTTATAGCGGTGAGTGCTTGCACGTATATATGAGCCCTTGCGTCTGTACCGTGTTAAACAAATACATGTCATGATTATACGGTCACTGGCTCATCCGTACAACTCCGTATTTTGTTGAGCAGTCAATTGACCAGTCAAACGTTCCACATGGCGCAACTAGTGTTGCACCATCGGGGCGCGTAACCGTGGGGCCCACCTGTCAGCCCGTATATGAAAGAAAGAAATGGTAGTTTGAGTCTGTACTATGTTAATAAAATAGGAGTACATTTTAGGGTGATCATACGATCACTGGCTCACCATACAGCTCGGTAATTTGTTAATAACACGATCAATTGACCAGTCAAACGGTCCACATTCAGCAGCGCACATTACCATAGGGCCCACCCGTCAGCGCGTATATGAAGGACAAAAATGGTAATAAATTAGTAGTCGGTGGATATTCGAAGTCGTGAGACCTCTTGTTGGCAGTTGCCGGCGGTTGGGGGGCGATGATTGGGCGGTGGGGTGGGGATCAACAGAGAAAAAGCTCGACGCAGGAGGGGGGAGGGCTAGAGGGATGGCCGGTGCGGCGGCGGACCAATGGTGGGGTCTGGTTTTGGGGAGGGCGGGGCGGCGTAGCGGCGCGGGTCGGCCGCGGGCGGGGGGGCCTGGCGGTTCGGCCGGTGGTGGCTGGCGGCTCAGGGGGGGGGTGGAGTTTGATGATAAACTGGAGGCCCTTGATTTCATATCCAACGGGTGAAAAATCTAATGACCAGAGATGAAAAAGTCAGTCGACTGACCTGTAGCCTCACCCCGCACATACACATGCACGCACGCAAGACATACACGCATGCAGGCGTGCAACACTGACACGTACACATAACATACACACGCACGCATGCTGGCGTGCAACACTGACACGTACACATGCACTCACGAACACACACACGTACGCACCCATGCATGCAACACTGAAACGTACCCTTGCACGCACGCAACACTCGCACGCCTGCATGCACATAGCACACGACGCAAGACACACGCTCAACCTATACGTGCATGCACCCTTTGCTAAGGACATGGATTGTTACGGGTATTAATCAATCTTATCAGTGATAAGCAGAACATTGATGTTTGTAGCGGTCTTTATGAATCACAACGTATCAAACGGGCTATCAACATAGTAGGCTTATCTACATAAAAAAGATGACGTCTGATACGTCTCCAACGTATCTATAATTCTTGATTGTTCCACGCTATTATATTACCCCTTTTGGATGTTTATGGGCTTTATTTTACACAATTATATCATTTTTGGGACTAACCTACTAACCGGAGGCCCAACCCATATTGCTGTTTTTTTTGCCTATTTCAGAATTTCGAAGAAAAGGAATATCAAACGGAGTCCAAACAGAATGAAACCTTCGGGAGCATGATTTTTGGAACGAACGTGATCTAGAGGACTTGGAGTGCAAGTCAAGAAGCAGCCGAGGCAGCTACGAGATAGGAGGCCGCCCCCCTGTAGGGCGCGCCCCTGTCTTGTGGGCCCCTCGGGCGGCCACCGACGTACTTCTTCCTCCTATATATACCTACATACCCCGAAAACATCCAGGAGCACCACGAAACACAATTTCCACCGCCGCAACCTTCTGTATCCGCGAGATCTCATCTTGGAGCCTTCGCCGGCACTCTGCCGGAGGGGGAATCGACCATGGAGGGCTTCTACATCAACATCCTTGCCCCTCCGATGAGTTGTGAGTAGTTTACCACAGACCTTCGGATCCATAGTTATTAGCTAGATGGCTTCTTCTCTCTTTTTGGATCTCAATACAATGTTCTCCCCCTCTCTTGTGGAGATCTATTCGATGTAAACTCTTTTTGCAGTGTGTTTGTCGAGATCCGATGAATTGTGGGTTTATGATCAAGTTTATCTATGAATAATATTTTAATCTTCTCTGAATTCTTTTATGTATGGTTGAGTTATCTTTGCAAGTCTCTTCGAATTATCAGTTTGGTTTGGCCTACTAGATTGATCTTTCTTGCCATGGGAGAAGTGCTTAGCTTTGGGTTAAATCTTGCGGTGTCCTTACCCTGTGATAGAAAGCGTTGCAAGGCACGTATTGTATTGTTGCCATCGAGGATAACAAGATGGGGTTTATATCATATTGCTTGAGTTTATCCCTCTACATCATGTCATCTTGCTTAATGCGTTACTCTGTTCTTATGAACTTAATATTCTAGATGCAGGCAGGAGTCGGTCGATTTGTGGAGTAATAGTAGTAGAGGCAGGCAGGAGTCGGTCTCTTGTTATGGACGTGATGCCTATATACATGATCATGCCTAGATAATCTCATAACTATGCACTTTTCTATCAATTGCTCGACAGTAATTTGTTCACCCACCGTAATACTTATGCTATCTTGAGAGAAGCCTCTAGTGAAACCTATGGCCCCCGGGTCTATCTCTTATCATATTTGCTTTCAATCTACTTTTATTTGCATCTTTACTTTTTGCATCTATATTATAAAATACCAAAAATATATTTATCTTATCATACTATCTTTATTAGATCTCACTTTCGCAAGTGGCCGTGAAGGGATTGACAACCCCTTTATTGCGTTGGTTGGGAGTTCTCAGTTTGTTTGTGTAGGTGCGTGGGACTTTTGAGGAGCCTCCTACTGGGTTGATACCTTGGTTCTCAAAAACTGAGGGAAATACTTACGCTACTATTGCTGCATCACCCTCTCCTCTTTGAGGAAAACCAACACAAGCTCAAGACGTATCAAGAAGGATTTCTGGCCCCGTTGCTGGGGAGGTCTTCGCTCAAGTCAAGACATACCAAGTACCCATCACAAACCCATGTCCCTCGCATTTACATCATTTGCCATTTGCCTCTTGTTTTCCTCTCCCCCACTTCACCCTTGCCGTTTTATTCGCCCTCTCTTTCCCAATCTCCACCTCTCTTCTTCGCTTGCCTTTTTTCTGCTTGCTTGTGTGCTGGATTACTTGTTGCCATGGCTTGAGATTTACCAAATTGTGTGATTTCTCGAATACCAATAATAATGATTTCCTTAGTACTCCGATTGCTCCTCTTAATGATGTTGAGTCTTGTGAAATCAATACTGCTTTGCTGAATCTTGTTATGAAAGATCAATTCGCCGGCCTTCCTAGTGAAGATGCCGCTACTCATCTAAACAATTTTGTTGATTTTTGTGATATGCAAAAGAAGAAAGATACGGATAACAATATTGTCAAATTGAAATTATTTCCGTTTTCACTTAGAGATCGTGCTAAAGTTTGGTTTTCGTCTTTGCCTAAAAATAGTATTGATTCTTGGAACAAGTGCAAAGATGCTTTTATCTCTAAGTATTTTCCTCCCGCTAAGATTATCACTCTTAGGAACGATATTATGAATTTTAAACAACTTGATCATGAGCATTTTGCCCAATCTTGGGAAAGAATGAAATTGATGCTTCGCATTTGCCCTACTCATGGTTTGAATTTATGGATGATCATACAAAATTTTTATGCCGGTTTGAACTTTGCTTCTAGAAATCTCTTAGATTCGTCCGCGGGAGGCACATTTATGGAAATCACGTTAGGAGATGCTACAAAACTTCTGGATAATATTATGGCTAATTATTCTCAATGGCACACCGAAAGATCTTCTAGTAAAAAAGTGCATGCTATAGAAGAAATCAATGTTTTGAGTGGAAAGATGGATGAACTTATGAAGATGTTTGCTACTAAAAATACTCCTCTTGATCCCAATGATATGCCTTTGTCTTCTTTGATTGAGAATAATAATGAATCTATGGATGTGAATTTTGTTGGTAGGAATAGTTTTGGAAACAATGCTTATAGAGGAAACTTTAATGCTAGACCGTTCCCTAGTAATCCCTCTAATAATTATGGAAATTCCTACAATAATTCTTATGGTAATTTTAATAAGATGCCCTCTGATTTTGAGAATAGTGTGAAAGAACTTATGATTTCTCAAAAGAATTTTAATGCTTTGCTTGAAGAAAAAATGCTCAAAGTTGATGATTTGGCTAGGAACGTTGATACACTTTCGCTTGATGTTGATTCTCTTAAACTTAGATCTTCTCCTCCTAAGCATGATATCAATGAGTCTCTCAAAGTAATGAGAATTTCCATTGATGAGTGTAAGGAAAGAACCGCTAGATTGCGTGCTAAGAAAGATAGCTTTATAAAAGCGTGTTCTTCTAGTTTCCATGAAAATATTGATGAGGATCTTAAAGTTATTGATGCGTCTCCTATTAGATCTATGTTTTGCAATATGAATTTTGATGATTATGGGACTGATGATGAATCAACTTTGCCTAGAAGGCGTCCCAAGAATTCGGAATCTTTAGATCTTGATGCTAAATTTGGTAAAAGTGAGATTGAAGAATCCTCAACTTCTAATAACATGAACCTACTATCTCAGATTTCAAGGAATTTGATTATGATAATTGTTCTTTAAAAGGTTGTATTTCCTTGTTGCAATCCGTTGTTAATTCTCCTCATGCTTATAGTCAAAACAAAGCTTTTACCAAACATATTGTTGATGCCTTGATGCAATCTTATGATGAAAAACTTAATTTGGAAGTTTCTATACCTAGAAAACTTAATGATGAGTGGGAACCTACTATAAAGATTAGAATTAAAGATTATGAGTGTTTTGCTTTGTGTGATTTGGGTGCTAGTGTTTCCACGATTCCGAAAACTTTATGTGATATTCTAGGTTTCCATGATCTTGATGATTGCTCTTTAAATTTGCACCTTGCGGATTCCACCATTAAAAAGCCAATGGGAAGGATCAATGATGCTCTTATTGTTGCATATAGAAATTTGGTGCCCGTAGATTTTATCGTTCTTGATATAGATTGCGATCTTTCTTGCCCTATTATTCTTGGTAGACCTTTCCTTAGAACGATTGGTGCGATTATTGATATGAAGGAAGGGAATATTAGATTCCAATTTCCATTAAAGAAAGCATTGGGTCACTTTCCAAGAAAGAAAGTCAAATTACCTTATGAATCTATCATGTGTGCTGCTTATGAATTTAGTGCCAAAGATGGCACTCGTTAGATCTATCATTGCTTTTATGCCTAGCTAGGGGCATTAAACGATAGCGCTAGTTGGGAGGCAACCCAATTTTCTTTATGTTTTTTGTTTTTGCTCCAGTTTAGTAATAAATCTTTCTTCTACCTTCCGTTTAGATGTGTTTTTATCTTTTAATTAGTGTTTGTAACAAGTAGAACCTATAGGATAACCTACGATGATAGTTGATTTGATTCTGCTGAAAAACAGAAACTTTGCACGCACGAATATAATTTTGTTAAATCACAGGAACGAGATTTTCATTGATTCTTTTTTATGCTGTTCAATAAACAAATTGTCCAGGACTTCCTATTTTGGTAGGACTTTTAGAGTTCCAGAAGTTTGCGTTAGTTACAGATTGCTATAGACTGTTCTTGTTTTTGACAGATTCTATTTTTTGTGTGTTGTTTGCTTATTTCAATGCATCTATGGCTAGTAAATTAGTTTATAAACCATAAAGAAGTTGGAATACAGTAGGTTTAACACCAAAATAAATAAAGAATGAGTTCATTGCAGTACCTTATGTGGTGGTTTTGTTTTGTTTCACTAACGGAGCTTATAAGATTTCCTGTTGAGTTTTGTGTTGTGAAGTTTTCAAGTTTTGGGTAAAGCCTTTTTGGACTATGGAATAAAGGGTGGCAAGAGACTAAGCTTGGGGATGCCCATGGCACCCCAAGATATTCAAGAATAGCCAAAAGCCTAAGCTTGGGGATGCCCCGGGAAGGCATCCCCTCTTTCGTCTTTGTTCATTGGTAACTTTACTTGGAGCTATATTTTTATTCGCCACATGATATGTGTTTTGCTTGGAGAGTCGTGTATTATATTAGTCTTTGCTTTTTAGTTTACCACAATCATCCTTGCTGTACACACCTTTTGGGAGAAGCCTATTTGATTAGAATTTGCTATAATACTCTATGTGCTTCACTTATATCTTTTGAGCTTGATAGTTTTTGCTCTAGTGCTTCACTTATATCTTTTAGAGCACGGTGGTGATTTATTTTTGTAGAAATTACTAGTCTCTCATGCTTCACTTATATTATTTTGAGAGTCTTTTAGAACAGCATGGTATGGTTATAAAATTGGTCCTAGAATGATGAGCATCCAAGTTGGGTATAATAAAAACTATCATAGGAAGTGAATTGGATGCTATGATCAATTTGATACTTGATAATTGTTTTGAGATATGGAGGTAGTGATATTAAAGTCATGCTAGTTGGGTGATTATGAATTTAAAGAATGCTTGTGTTGAAGTTAGCAAATCCCGTAGCATGCACGTATGGTTAAAGTTGTGTAACAAATTTGAAACATGAAGTGTACCTGGCTTGTGCATCCTTATGAGTGGCGGTCGGGGACGAGCGATGGTATTTTCCTACCAATCTATCCCCCTAGGAGAATGTGCGTAGTACTTGATTTTTGATGACTTCTAAATTTTTGCAATAAGTATATGAGTTCTTTCGACTAATGTTGAGTCCATGGATTATACGCACTTTTACCTTTCCGCCTTTTCTAGCCTTTTCAGTACCGTGCATTGCCCTTTCTCACCTTGTGAGTTGGTGCAAACTTCACCGGTGCATCCAAACCCCGTGATACGATACGCTCTATCACACATAAACCTCCCTATATCTTCCTCAAAACAGCCACCATACCTACCTATTATGGCATTTCCATAGCCATTCCGAGATATATTGCCATACAACTTTCCACCGTTCCGTTCATCATCATCATGACATACTTTACTTTTGTCATATTGCCATTGCATGATCATGTAGTTGACATCGTATTTGTGGCAAAGCCACCATGCATTATTTTTTATACATGTCACTCTTGATTCATTGCACCATACCGGTACACCGTCGGAGGCATTCATATAGAGTCATATCTTGTTCTAAGTTTCGAGTTGTAATTCTTATGTTGTAATCAATAGAAGTGTGATGATCATCATTATTAGAACATTGC